>NW_013666634.1:214385-219179 GCF_000517525.1 Limulus polyphemus | reverse complement strand
GCTAAATTAGGGACGGCTAGCGCAGATAGCCCTCGTGTAGCTTTGTGGGAAATTCAAAAACAAACAAACAATCCACCGCTGTACCTTGTTCCCCAACATTCCTCTGAGTCCATCAGTTCCAAGCAACAAGTTGCTTGAAACGTTTGAGAAAACAGTCCACATCCTTTTTTCCTATTCACTTAAACACTGGTGAGCTTACTTGTTTAACCTCACTTCCATTTTAATATTTTGGTACTGACATGAACTTGCTACCTGATTCTCTACCACCACAGAGCTGAGAGTTTCTGCATATTTGGGCAAATCTTTCTCTTTCTAGAAGTTCAGAGAGATGAGTACATCCGCTTGAACGTGACATCCTCATGCTAGGTCTTCAGTAAGATGATGTGGTATGCTGTAAGGTGCGCCATTAATGCCATAAAAATACAACGTGTGATACCATACTTTGTCATTATATCCCGAACAGCCATTGGACGAGGTGTATGAGCATTATCTTCGTCCAAAGCTTTACAGATGTACGCATCCTTTCCAATGTGCAATACATCATCCTGTCACATAGTGTTCTCTACCATTGGGTGCAAGTTCAGAGCATTTTCAGTTTTTCTTGTTGGATAGTAAAAAGATGCCACCAAGTCAACCTGACGACAGTATGATGAAACACGCTGAATTCCGAACGTTATAAACGTTACAGTACTAGAAAATTAAATAGAAAAAAAGGGAGTAAAGTGAATCACGCAATAACACATCCTATACCACAGTATAAAAATGTTTCTTTTTAACTAGTCTGTGGTATTCAGGTTCAAAGATGTCCAGCAAAAACGTTTACAAGTATCCGCAAAATACAGATCAAGAACTGTACAGCAGAGAATAAACAAAGACAGCAAAGGAAAGAAACACACACAAACACACGTAAACAAATGATATATCATTTCACCTTCTATTGTAACTGACTGCTGTGGTTGAAAGAAGTCTTCCCTTAAAATGTCCGCGCTGGACAATGACAGAGAGAAATTCAGACAAAACGCAAAAGGTGCGGTGTACCAGAATGAACCACTGCACCCGTCAGCAACTATTCCAAACAACATTTATAGGGATGAAAACTCACAGTTCATATCATTTTGTACAGATGTATGTAACACTCCTTGAGATGGGCTCGCCTGAGTAAAAGGATTAATATGTGTTTACCACTTTTCGACATCTATTTAAGATGAATGTAATTAGCTACATGCAGAAACTGTATGGAAATTAAACATATTACTTGAATATACCCGAATAAATATGTATTATATACTAGTTATGGATGGATGAAATTCACTGTCTCGGTCAACACATTGTGTGTAGCTTATGGTACGTTATTGAAAAACAATATGCATTATCTATATATGTGTGTGTTATAAACAACAGGATATCAATTAAATGTTATTAACCTTTGTTTAGTTATCTGCAATAATTTCATTATTTTAAATAATAACCCAGATGTTAGAGTTGTATGTCCATGTGGGTCGTAAAAGAAATATTAGCGAACTTTGCAAATATTTTGTTTTAAATAAAATGTGTTTGTTTACCTAGCATTTTTTCATACCATTTTTAATTTTTTTTATGGCAAACTGGCTGACTTTCAGCATTTTATCATGTTACCAGAAATCAACTCTCTAAATCTGACCTTGCTTTGTGTTTCTTACTCATTATTTTAACTACTGATGCAAAAACAAACTTAAGCAAAAGAATTATTTCATCTCTAACTATGGGATCCACAAATATGTTTACAACAACACTCTACAGGGAAGAAATATTAAGACCTACACTAATAAACTAGAAGTGGTGTAATACATATATATATATATGATTATTAGCATTTACTCCCTAAGTCAAATATAAAGTTATCTATGTCATTCATAAGTTATGAAACTGGTATTTTACAAAGAAAATTCAAATAAAAGTTGTTTTCATAAATATTTTAAAGATTCTTACTTTTTTCTAACAAAATGTTGATCTACAAATATCAATTTAGTTTTTTTCTTCCTTAGGACAAGAATGTTTAATCTCCGGATTTTTTATTGTTAAGCTCGACTGACCGAATCATTTGCCGTCACTTTCGTCCTATGTGCCTCTGCTTTTAAAATAGCTTAAAAACCTGAATACTATAAACTGAACGTTAGACCACTTTGTTACTGTCGTTGTTATTTTTATAACCCGTAATTCTGTTTTCAGTTAACTAAATGATTTTTTCCTGTCTGTATTAAGTAATATATATTGTTATCGGCTATATTTTTAATTTAGACTTTTGTATTGTTATTTGACCTGAGGGAGTTTTCACGTCATAAAACTAATTGGACTGACTATGCGTCCTTCTTTCTACCGAACAATACAACAGTATATACATTTATTTTCATAAACTTACTTTCGTGCGTAGATCTTCGCTATTAGCTTTAATACAGGATTTTTACACTACATAAGCCATCCTTGAATATCGATGCTAAATAAATCACTAAAGAAAAATTACAGTGGTTTCTGAGTAAACTGCTCCCATTATAGATCCATATTAAAAGGTGAAGAAACTATAAATATTATAAGTATTTAAAAATAGAAAGTCGTATCTATAGATCTTATCAATTTCAACACTTCCCAAGTTACATATTTTGCACACTTTATTATAAAGCTGAGTATACACGTGCACAAGCTAGACATATATTTAATAACTCATTCACGTGTAGAAGAATAAATAATAAATGGGGCTGTACGGTAGGACAAGGAACATAGAAGTAGTTTAAACATATATTATTTATTTTATTTTTGTCGACCATTGCACTCAGTAACATACATGGTGGAAAAGGAGCACACTTATTGGTCAAATAGAGCTGTACACGATGTTCCAGTATAACTTGTTCTCTACATAAGATAATCTCATTATTTTCCCCGCGTCGAAGAAAAATTGAATTTTTATTAGGGCTCATAAATCTGCGATTTTTTGTTTATTTGTGCACAGAGAAAATAAGAAAAGAATTAGATTACATGCTACTTTATAAAAATATTAAAAGCTAATAGAGTTTCTTTATTTTGAATATTATACTCAATACGTTGCACTACAATATAAATGCACATCTCGAGTCCCTCGGTGGGACAGCGATAAGTCCACAGATTTACAACGCTAAAATCAGGGGTTCGATTCCCGTCATTGTACCCAGCAGGCAGCCCGATGTGACTTTGTTATTAAACACACACACACACACTGTACTTCTAGAACAGTCTCAACTTTGTATAGTCTGAATAATGTGTTTTACTCAGGTACATCAAGGTTTGAACTGGTATATCGTATGTTATAGTATTTTTGACAGTAATAGAACAATCTTCTTGTTTATTAGATATGAAGATGGACAGGGGATTAACTGACTATCTTAGGTCATCTTGGCTGTAGATTATGTATGTGATCATGATAAAAACAATATTTTGTCAAGCCATATCTGCACCGGCTTAAAGTCACCGGTGTAAGCGTAAATTTTGCAACATAATAGTTTCAACGTGTATTCGATTAAATATTTTGCCTTCCCTCATATTGTTTTTTAATTTAGATAAAATAATAATAATTTACCTCTTTGCATCATTCCCTAATCAATAAACAAAAACATTTCGTTGCTCTCAATTACGGTTCCGAACATCAAAAGAAGCTACTTGTACGCAACTATACATATTGCGTTCTTTATATTTTTACAAGCTAGGGGGCTGTCCGCTACTATCCATGCTCAAGAATGAGAATTCGGAAATTGATTGAGTTAGTTACTCACTACTAGAAGCAAAGGACTTTAAAATTGACCTGAATCTATACATAATTTCATTTGCTTTCTAGTTCTGTATTTTCTGCGATTTTTCTCATTGCAGTTTTTGTGTTTGAGGTACTTTTAATCCACTTCATAAACCAACAGATAAAATTATTACCAACCACTCAAGACAATTTCTATTCCTTTAATTTTTAGGGAGATTTTTTTTGACTTGTTAACTTTATAAAAACACTTCTTAAATATATTTAAATGTTAACATGTTTAAAATATAACTATTCTTAGAGAGCAACTCAGCTAAAGCAGTCTTATATAACACTTATTTTCAGTGTAGTTTTTTGTGTATCCAAGGGATTAACGTACTAAGAAGTTTGTAAGATATACAAAAGTGAAAAAGCAAAAAAGAATGTGTTGTGTCCATTCACTGATAAGGTATACTGAGAATATAAATAAAATAACAATAAGAGTACTACATCGTATAATTTTGCTGTTTTGAGTTATGAATATAAATTTCTGTTCAAAGCAGACTACCTACATAAAAGTTTTAGAAGTAAAAATCAAGCCAATAATGAATATAGCTAATTATATATATACTTTTGACTTATATTAATCAGTATTAATTGTTTTATCAGATAGATTCCGTCGATGTTGGAATATTTTTAGCCATAAACTCAGTAATATCTCACGATTTTCGGTCGGCTTAGGAGATTTAGATTAATCTTAAATCCATGTGCTTAACTAACAATGGAAATTAACTTTTATTTAAAAATATATACAAATATACAACTCCGAATTCGCCATCTCTCAATTTCATTTTGAAAAAATCGTATATAAAAAAATCATTGCCACCCTCGGCGTCTCAGCATTAAGAATGAGGGTTTATAACGCAAAAATCTAACGTCAATACCCACGGTGGCTTCAAAACAAACAAACGTATAAAACAGATTTATAATCGTTCAAAAAACCGTTTTTGAAATTCGCGCAAAGCTACACGAGGGCTATCTGCGCTAGCCGTCCCTAATTC
>NW_013666634.1:209250-214052 GCF_000517525.1 Limulus polyphemus | reverse complement strand
CTACTCTTTCACCAACGAACAGTGGGATTGACCGTCACATTATAACGCCCACACGGCTGAAAGGGCGAGTATGTTTGGTATGACGGTAGTATTAAATACACAATAGTATGTTTTCGTCATATAAGTTTAAGAATAACTAAAGAGAACAAAAGTCAACACGAAACACTTTATTATATAATTGCCCAGAAAATGACCTTGATCAACTAAGTTATAAAGTTAATCTGTCAAAACGATCATTCCAGCACTGAAATTGATGACCACAGTAACCATATTTTAGAGGCAGGTGCTGCGAGCAAAAATATCAGGTTCCCTGTCTCACGGTTTTTATTGACAACATAATTTCCGTGTCTTTAAAAGTAATTCGCGTAGTGGATGGAAAGAAAACTTGATCCAAGCTATAATCACCTTACTTGTCAACACTGAGTTAAATAATCTGGTATGTATCATTTATCCTCTCTATTTATGAATTATGTAAAAATGTGTGTAAGTTTACTGTATCTACAAATGGCCTAAAGGCCTATTCCTTTAACAGAAATTCTAGTTTAATTAATTATGGCAGAGCCAATTATGAACAGTGACAAAAATAAAGATCATGCACTGCACGAGTTCTCATCGAGGTGAGAAGCTATTTCATTAAATGTAGCAAATCGGTAACTCTGGAGCGAATGCTAGGCGTGTTCTACTGGTTTGCATGCCCGGATTATAAGTCTTTAGATTCGTGTTCTTATGGGTACGCTGTAAGAGCGATGACTATATTCCATTATTCGGTCACACAAGAGTAGTTCCAGACATGACAGTACGTGCTGTTGACTAGCTGTCCTCCCACGAAATCACGGGCAGGTAGCCATTTAGTATATTTGCATGAACATTCTAAACAATACAAAGGTAAATGATTATCTTGGGAACACAATGACAATAAGCAAGGAAAATAATTAAAGCAAAACCACTTATAAATCGCTCAGTTTTTGAATTAAATAATTTATTACAACTACTTATGGTCATGTTAAAAACAGCACAAATTAATCGAAAGGATTTGTTGTTGTTGTTTGTTATTATGCACAAAACTACACACAGGGCTAACTGTGCTCTGCCCACCCACCACGGGTATCGAAACCCGTTTCTAGCGTTGTAAGTCCGCAGACATACGGCTGTGCCACTGGGGGGCTAATAAAAAGGAATCTCATAAACGAGTTTTAAGAAAAGGAATATTTACGTAAGAATGATACATGAGAATTTGAACATTTTAGTGTAACTGACAGCAAAATTATTGGGTGTTTTCAAACATTTGACAACACCGAAAGAGCATTTATTTGGAAATTTTATCGTACATAAATCTAGCTTTACATTCGTGACCTTAACTTTTAATCTGATGGTCCTGACCTTGGCCAGAGCACTAACACACTTTAATTTCACGTGTTTGATCTTCTTTGTTGATCAACTAGAGGGAAGGCAGCTAGTCAACACCACTCACCGCCAGTTTTTGGGCTACTATTTTACCAATGAAAAGTGGGATTGACCGTTACGTTATAACGCCCTCAGGATTGAAATGCGAACGTGTTCGGGACAAAGTTCAAACTCGCGATCCACTGACTGCAAGTCAAGCTCACGTATTTCTTCCTACAAAGTAAATTATACGAGATTTACGCAACACTATAATTAAATACAGAAAATTCTTTGGGGGGGAGGCTTTAAGTAGTTTGTATAGAAGTAATGTTAAAATTAGGCGATATAAATCTCACAATATTTAGAGAAACATTAAAGCTCTCACAAGATAAAAACTAAGCTATGCTGCATATATTCATGAAATTCTAGTAATAAGCTAAAATGTAGTATATTGCGATTAACTTTAATTGTAAGAAAGATTTTCCAAGTCCTGCGTTGCCTTTTGAAACTAATTCCTCTCTCGACCCCATGCTGATCATTGCGTAATATTGCCAAATAAAGTAATTTCTTTCTTGCGAAGACTGCGAGATCAGTCTCAGACCACACATCTTCTCCAACTGTAAGCAGAATGAGGTTTCCGAGACCACATCTAAGCATGTCAAAGACACGAAATTCCATAGGTGACTTGACAGGTATGTGATAGAATAAGGTTGTTGTGATTCCAATTTCATCTTCAACCTTTCTCGTGAAAGCATTTGATTTCGAGATGTGATTAATAGCTTGTGAGATTTTGGTGTGTTAGCTTTCGTCAGTTTCAAATCCTTGTTTACAGTACATCAAATACAAATGTCCAAGTTCATCGCAATGGTTTTTTGGGTCAGAGGATTTTACTGATATCATTGAAAGAAAATATTTTTACTTTCTTACGGGCATACGGACAGTATTATAATGTGACTTTTTTATTAACTGTCTATATATTTACGGACGTTTCGAAACCGTGTTTCGGAATACCCTTTGTTCTTCTAAGGGCTCTGTTGCGTGAATTGTTTAACTTCCACAAAGAATTAAAGGTTTCTTTCTTTTAAATGTTGTGTCTTTTGACATTGCTTCATTCATCAATCTCGCTGTATGGACATTTCTCATCAGAAAGACCTGCCCTGTGTTTATCTTTTAGTCATAAACGGCATTGAACTGTCGGGAATTCGACGTAAACTAAATACACACGTGATAAACATGTTGTACATGTCACCACGGTTCACGCCTGTTGCAACACGCAATTGCATCAAATTAAGTGTGAGCAACTTTGATATTTGTCGATACTGGTATTTTGTTTTTGCACAAATATCAAACGTGTTGTATTTGTCCATGTTACTGTTGTATCTCAAATATTAACTGGACAGGATGTATTGATGTCGCTGTTAATAATCATATTAATTATAATTTATACTGTCATTCATATATTAATAACTTCTATATCCAAACTTCTATATTAATTTCTTTTTGTTTTGAATATACCAAGAGAAAAATACTACTTGAGTTGTTAAATTGTCAAGGAATGGTGAACACACCATTGTAAAACTTTACTTAAGCTGTTAAAGTTTGTATGAAGTGTAAGCATGCCAACGGAAATCTATATATGAAATCTTTAAATAACATGTAATGTGAGCACATCAAGGGGAAACTCTGTTTCAGTTATTTAATTACGAGAAATTTCAACTTGTTTGTTTATTTTAGAGCAAAGCCACATTAGATTTTCACTAATATTATTGTAGGTCTCTTTCAACACTTATATTTTGTAGTATACTTACTAATGTGACACATTAGTCCACCCACCAGTTGTTCCATTGTGTGGTATTGTGTAAGGTAATAGAAACTTTGTTGTAGCTAAAGCACTACAGAGAAAACATATTACTTCAATCAATGATCTTGAAAGTCCAGCTATTAAAAGGTTTAAAGGATTAAATAAGTCCAACAAATTTTGAGAAATAGGAATACTGCTTAGCAAGGCTTGAAAGACATATATTTACCTGGAAACATTTGTAAAATTATAGTTTAAGGTCGCGATTAGAGGGAACGTAATTACCATATTTTATATTACCATATTCATATTACCATATTTTCGTCAGTCTGTTAATTGCCGTTTTATTAGAAAATTAAAAAAAAGAATAATACCCTGAATAGCCAGAAGTTGGAATCAACTTCGATACCATTTAACTATTTTGAATATTCTAAGTCTTTTTTACCTTGCAAAAGTAGTTACAAATGTCATTTAGCTATATTTACCGCTGCGCATGCCATCGCTGGACCCTCCTAAGGATTGAAATGGGTGACTGTACGTGCCTTCCAGTTGTTTTAGTTGCTAAAGCTTTGCTATATTTTGCATGACCCCTCAGTGACAAAGCGGCAAATCTGAAGACTTACACCGCTAAAAACCGGGTATCAATACCCGTTATGGGCACAATACAGATAGCCTATTGTATAGCTTTGCTTTTAACAACAAATAAACAAAATATTTTCCATCGTACTTCGTTATTTTTATATGAATCACGTAACTGGTTGTTTCGATTAAAGCCATAACTAAGTTAGAGTTATTGATGTCGTTGTCTTTGGCAGCAGCATTTTTCTTTGTGTTTATCAGAAATTTTAAGTTTTTCCAATTTATCCTCTGCCACAGTTTTCACATGCATACTAAGATATTAATGTAAAACTAATAATTCAATAAATGTCGTAGTAAAACAGTTCTTTTTAATTGTTTATTTATACACGTATTAATTTACTTTTTTTAAAAACCATTCATCATATTGAAACGACACAGGAAACGTAATCTAGAGATAACCCATCTCTTCCAGTATCCTCACATCCATGACTAGGTGGGAAAATACGTACACGTACATAGTTCGATACACTAACGGCAAATCATTCTTATCTGACCTTAATACGGCGCTTGGATTTAATTCACACCTTTACAACCACGTGTCTGTACCTACTCACCTAGTTACGAGTGTGATTATACCGAAAGAGCAAGAGCTTCCTCTAGATGATGTATCATGCATTACGTGCAACTGTTTCACTGTTGCCCTTTCCAGACTCTAATGGCTACACAGGCTGCTAAGGATATGACTGACAACAAACAATGAAATATTACCGATGATATAACCTAATGCAAACTATAAAAGGTTTTGAAGGTGCGACTGACTGTTATATTACCGAGAATGACAGACTTAAAACATTAAAAGGCTACCGAAGATGCGATTTACTACAAATATTAAATGTTTGTTAAGAATGCGAAAGGCTACAAATAGTAAAAGTTTGCTAAGGCATTGAACTAATTGAAAACATTGAAAATTTTCTAAAGAAACGACTGACAGTTGTTACGTATTACAATTTCGAATGGTCTGAAACTGATAAATTTAAATTTA
>NW_013666634.1:182216-208648 GCF_000517525.1 Limulus polyphemus | reverse complement strand
GCACACTGACTAAAGCAAATAATAATAGATACTACTTTTGGAGCGTCGCGTTGGTTATATTTATAGGAGTGTGAAGAGTTTCTCCAAATTTCAGTTTCACGTAACAATACTGACGCTAACACAAGCGTTTACGTACACACATATATTGTTGATTCTTACTCTCGGGAATCTTCTACAACCTTGAAGAATAGGCGTGAGTTTCGCAATATATATTTAACTGTATAAGTTAGGTACACTTGTAAATATAAATTTAATTCAAACAAACATGGACATTAAAATAAATATATAATAATAAATCCGTCACACATTAAATACTGAATCGTCGGTAGAGATGAGACCGTCTGCAGTTAAAGAAAAGCTGCTAAATTCGAGAGAGAGCAGGATCGACACAAGCCTAAATGTTACATTATCACAACACATTACACTGTAGATGCTTTTTTCCCACAACCCACTTTGTCGATCATTTACTTCTATACCCGATAAAAATTATGCTTCGCTAAACTAAGTGTTTAACGCCTTTTAGCATCTAAGAGTAACATGTTTAGAATGACAAGTGGCAGATACTTGTGTTTAGAAAAAAAATAACTTTAAAACGATAACCTTCATTCACTTGTGGCCCGGCATGGCCAGGTTGTTAGGGTGCTCGACTCACAATCTGAGGGTTGCGGGTTCGAATCCCCGTCACACCAAACATGCTCGCCCTTTCAGCCGTGGGGGCGTTATAATGTGACGGTCAATCCCACTATTCGTTGGCAATAGAGTAGCCCAAGAGTTTGCGGTGGGTGGTGATGACTAGCTGCCTTACCTCTAGTCTTACACTGCTAAATTAGGGACGGCTAGCGCAGATAGCCCTCGTGCAGTTTTGCGCGAAATTCAAAAATAACCAAACATTCACTTGTATTAACTAACGAAGCGACTAAGTTGCACATTCAAGTTGTACAGGTTTAATTGTTATATACAGCACATAAAGAAAAAAACGATTATAGCATTTAAATTGATTAAGTTGATTTATAACATTTGTCTTATAACATTTAAGACAAACTGTAAGCTATAATTTACCTATGTATTAAATTTTAAATAGCTTCCGAAATTAGTTTATTTTCGCATGCGGAAAACACTGGACCTAGTAATAACGTAAAACTACAAACTTGTAACTCGAATGTAATGTTACCGTTTTTCGTATTAACTGTGTTTATTCTAGCATGGTGAATTAGCAGAGAGGGTTTTCCTTTTTAATAGTGATCACTTCAAAAGGATTTCAGAATATTAAAAATCATTATATGCTGTTCTGCACATGAAGTATATGTATCTATAACATGTTTGTTTTTAATACAAAAAGTTCACGTTTATTATTTGTTACGAGAAGGTTTTTGAGATCTCAATAATATATCAACACAGAGAGATAGATAGCTGGAATAGACGATGAGCAAGCAGAAAGATTAAATACACAGATAAGCGCACAAATATGTAAAACATAAAATCAAGCGTACAAATTGAAACATATCGATACTCATGTTGTGTAAAATGAAACCACTCATATAATATATACAAGTATTCACATAACACCTGCTTTAACGAAAGGCATAGAAAGCTTTGCAACACCAGCAAACTGTTTCTTGTGCACACCTGGATTTTTTCTCACACTTGATCAATACAGGATTCAAGTCTCTGCTTTGTACAGCGCTAGTCTCTCACTCTTCTCTACACCAGTTTCAGTGCAACTGCATTGAAAACGACGAACGCTGTTACATGTACAATCTATGTGTTGGTTGCGGTTTAAAAATCTATTTATGTTTGTATTTTTTTTATTATCTAACTAGATATCTATATCATTATATTTGTTTTTAATTCATACCGGAAATACATAAAGATTAATACATTTTTTGAAAAATCTGGCAATCAGTTTCTCAGTACTTTTTTATTATAGCAAGTAAGTAGATTGGTGAGTTTAAGGTAGCCAACCATTTGTATTCGGCAATTTTACAAGTCGGTAAAGCTCGTTGCAAATGAGAGAGTAATGAAGTGAGTATTTATTTTTCTGTCTTTCTTTATCCGTTTCTTATTTATGTATCTTGTCTATTTATGAATCTGTTTTAATAAGTTTTTTTTTCTATTTATCTAAATCGATTCGCATCTTTACGCACATTTCTTATTTTTCAGTCATAATATTTGTTTATGTATTTACCTAAAATTAACTCTGCGTCTTTCTCTACTTTCTGTACCGTTTTCTGACTACTTTTATTTCTTATTGTTTGCCTATATACCTAAGCCTTGTTCTTATAAACAGTAATTTAATGTGAATAAAATACCAGTATTTTAGGGTTGGGTATCTCATAACAGGTCACATGTATAAATCCTTCTATAATCGACATATATCCCTTTCTGCCACTGTGACTATAATAGTGAGTGCATACTAAAAATACACATTAACATCTAGCTCATAAGTAGCTCAGCGTTAAGCTTATTACCCTAAAGTTTGGGGCCCAGTCCCTGCGGTGTATATAGCGCTGATTGTCTATTAAATAAACCTATCAAACTTATTTAGAATCCTTCACTTGTAAGTTAATCACAGTGGATATAATCGTACACATCGTTCTAATAAAGATGTATTTATATTTCTTAAACATCTAGTAAATTGTTTTATTTTGCAGCAACTGGTTTAATTCACGTTCGGATCAAGTGTTTATGTTACCGTTGGATACCATAACAACACATTATTAAGATACCAGTCTTGTCAATAGTAACTATCTATTGGTTATTCTTACAACTACTACAAATAATATGAAAAAATTCGTGACTGAAGATTATATTATCAAGATAAAATTTGCTCGAATATTAATTTTCTTTAATAGAAAGTTTTTCGTAATTTAATCGAAGCAACAACGTTCTATAAATTTAAAATCAGTTTCAGATTCTATACATGTCAACAAAACAAGAATCATAAAAGCATATATTTATATAAATTGTTTAAGCTTCACATAGTGACATCATCTGGGAATTATTAGTATGAGACTGTGTATTTAAAATGCATATCTACATGGAAGAATGTTTTTAAAGATAAATTGTTCCCAAATAAAATTAACAAAAACAGGTTAATATTTTAGAAAACATGTTCACTGTATGATGGTTTGTTAGTTAATATTGTTTTAAGGAAAACGATTGGTTAATTAGTTTTGTTGACAGGATAAAGGTTGGTTGTTGTTGTTGTTGTTTTACTGGATAATAGTTAGTTGATTTTGTTTATTGGATAATGAAAAGATAGTTGGTTCTGTCACTGGATAATGATTGGATGATGTAGGGCTAGTTGATTTTTCCAAAGTCACGTTAATCTCATGACGTATGTATACATGTCTTTCTATTTGTTTGGAGATGTCGTTTGGCCCTATGGTATGTCTCTGGATTTCTCCATACTTTAAGCTGTGGGTGCGTTATAAGAACGACTAGTCAATTCCTTAGCTTAGAAGGTGGGTGGAAAGATCACTCTGACTGACTGCCTTCCCTTTGTTCAGTAGTTGAAAATAAGGGACGGCGGCATATAGTCTCAGTAACTTTGCCCCCGGTGTCTCAGCAGTGAGTATGAGGGCTTATAAGACTAAAAATCAGGTTTCGATACCTGCGATGGATAAATCACAGACAGCACATTATGTAGCTTTGCGCTTAACTACAAAAGCAACCATAGAAACATTTCTTTCGTAACCACAGAATTTTTTTGTCTTTGCACAAAAAAATGACCATCTAAAGTAGGCTTGAAATATTCCAAGTTGTATGTATTTAATTCCCAACCAATATATATATATATACATTTATTTCATTTTATATGAATTTTGGTGTTTCGGATGTCCAGGTTACTTGATTTTGACTTTGCTGTTAGTATATATCCCGTGAAATAAAAATGTCTGATATAGTATGCAAGTATTAATTTGCCTTGAAACTAAAATAACACTTTTCAAGAATCTTCTATCTGATACTAGCCTTGATATTAAGATTGTTATACTTACGAACTTTGTCGGCTTTGCTATCAACAATTCTTCTTCAATTTAAGGACGTTTTTATCTCAACTAAACATGCCTTTTAACAATGTCGTACTCAGAAATTACAAGAATTATTCGCAACGTTAGTTTTAAAGCTTTATGACAATGAGCTAAACAAGACGATTCTATTAGCAATTACCTTCTTGTTTCCGTTTTGTACTTATAAAAATCTCGACATAATCAAAGCTATCTTGTCAGTTCAAACTCTTATCGTTTCAGTAAACGTAAAAACAAGAGTTTTTCCCTTATTTTTCATGTGTCATTAGCTTTTTCTTATAGTCTTTAAGAAAGAAACACAGTTAGAAGTCCAAGTCTGCGCGTCTTCTAGATGTTAAGAAATATATTCATTCACCATGTATAATTGCGGATATCCACGTAGTTCATGAAATGTTATAATACTCCTTTAAAAATACTTCATTAAACCATAATCCGAATGCTGAACACGTTATCCATAAACAACAACGTTCAAGAAACAGTTGAATCGATGTAATGAAATAATAAATTTATTAAAAATCTTTTATTCAAATGTAAGCTGACTATATTGATCATATTATATTTTTAATTGTTTAAATGCAGTGGTGCACAATGGATTAACTGTGCTGTGTTCGCAGCAGGAATCGAACCCTGGATTTCAGCATTATCTTATCAGGTGGTCATATATATATATACCAGAACGTATAAATTATTGAAGGCAACCTAGGATAACAAACTCACTAGAAATAACTAATACAATAAATCAATACACCATCAAATCAAAACCTATAAGGATTAGAAAACAACGAGTCGTTAGTTGGTTCCTCCCCCTGCTGGTCTTAGATTTAGGTTAACCCTAAATTGATGTATTAGGCCAACAATGCAAAATAAGATTCAAAAAATTATCTCTAACATAATAACCAACCATAATTTAAAAAGTTATAAAGAAAAGGTACAGAGGTTATTAATTATAAAGCACCGGTCGTTTGCTCTTAAGATTCACACACCTTAACAGTGTATATAGGTTGGCCACATTAATTAAATATGAAAATATTTAAGTGTTCGTGTACTTGAAATAGTGTATATACAACATAAATAAATTACACAGACATAAGCACACCAGCCGCCTATTCTGAGAATTATACCCACCTTAACGTAACAGATGTGTAAATATAATCATGATATTAAAAATCGGTCTTGCGACAAAGTTCACGAAGAAAATCAAAAGTAAAAATGTATAATATTTCTGCATATTGCAAGCTTATAGTGATAATTGTTTTGATATTTTGGAGATAATTTAATTCGAAAATGTAACTGAATTACTAATTCAATCTGATATCACTGCGTATAGAGTAACGTAATGCATGCTCATGTTTAAGGTGACGTCACTGCGTCTGGCGTTATGCAGTAATATTTTGTTTGTTTTAGGAATTTTCGCATAAAGCTATACATAAAGGTTTTCTGCGCATAGCCGTCTCTAATTTTAAACTGATAAACTAGAAGAAAGGTCGCTAGGCAACATCACCAATCACCAACTCTTGGGTACTTTTGTCAGACTGAGTAGTGGGATTCCACTGTCAGTCCTATAACTCATCCATGAACCAAATGTTTGAGTAACTATGACTGTCATACTTTCGATAATTTTATGTAATATTTTCAGATTTTAGTTGTCTGTAACAGTTCAGTTTTGATAACGTTGAACCTCTATGTTGAGATTGAAACATTTCTTCCTTAAATCACTAACACTGCATCATTATTTTCTTATGACCTTCATATGTCGCTAGCACAATTTTCCAGTAGAATTGGGTGGTGGTTTTGCAATTTTGTATATGACTGGCTAAATCTAGAGAAGTGTAATTTCTTTGTTCTGTGATATAGAATGGTTTCCTGTGATTCAGGAGTTTACTATTTGTACACTGGTCGGTGGTATCAAGATAACGCTTTCAATGGAACCTATTGTCATTGACAAAATCAGAACTTAAAACCAACGAAGAAAGTATTAGCCGACTAATTCCTTCAGCATGATTGGAAGTGAACCAACCAAATCCAGTTGGGAAAAACTCATTTCAATACCGTGCTCACGGAGCTACATACTGGTAATGACAGACTGGTAAGAACAGACTTGCAGACTGTGAGAATACGTAAAATTACAAATTCATTTCTTACAAGTCAATAAACTGTGACAGAAAGAAGTACAGCCGAATTTACAGACACCTCAAGAGACCCACGTCACATCAACCACATCAGAAATTGTTTCAATCCAGAACGGAGTTGCGTCAACTGCCAAGCCAGGTTCAAGACGAGACTGAAACACAATAGGCAACTACCACCTCGTGTTATGGTTTTCCTTACTTTTGTCTCTGCCTTACAAATACAATATAAACTCCTTTATTGGGCAAATTATAAGTTAAACTGTTTATAAGCATTAAGTTTATTTGAAATATGTCGTCAGCAAGATGTAATGTGTAACCGTGATGAACTGGAGTTTTCCATTGAAATATTTCATATCTTATATTTCACATAATCTGTGATTTTATTTTTGGGTTCTTCTATACTTGCAGTCAGTAATAATTGTTTTTATTTTCGTGTACATATGAAACTGAAAGAGCTATGTATAAAATAGAATTTTATTATTCTTTGACCGATAGTGACTGTATGGTTCATGTATTTTTGTTTCTTAACGTTTCCTCAACTTCATGCTCATTAACTCAAATGAATTGTTCAAGAAGGTGTATTTTTTAAATAAACATTTATTATTTTTCTATATTAGGATTATATCTTTCCAATTAGAAAATAAAATATATAAAAAATTGTATCTCCATATATATATAATTATAAATATTTAAACATAATTGCAAACATGCAAACACACACACACACACACATATATATATATACTTATGCAATTATTTATCGAGTTCTTGATTTTAAGTTTGGAGTAAGGCAAAGTAATTTTTCTATATAAATTTGCCACTGATATGTATATTCTCAACTTTTATCTTGACGTATACAAAACAGATGATAATGTCCGTACTCAAAGCTCACAATTTAATAATAGTGATCTAAGAGATAGTTGAAATGATGTTAGACTTGGTAATAATTTTATTTTAAAGTTGAAATGTATTACATTTAATTTTACATTTAACCTTCAAAGCTAGAACATTTCATGTTTAGCATTTGAAATTGAAATTACACTGTTAGCCATGTGTAACTAAGGTTTCATTTATTGTGGGAAAACAATAACTAAATCAAACTCTGACTTAATTTATTTAACTATATTACAATTTTCTGTGACAATTAAAAAGTTATTTAACCACATATGTTTACTGTTTTATTAGATCCATTTGGAGTAATTCTGTACCCATCCCTAATTCCACTAAGCTGACCCGAGGGATCAGTTGGCAAATATCTGCACGAGTGACGGCCGAAAGTTTGGTCCTTCAAGTTTGAAATACTTTTAAAAAACACATGTTTATGGTTAATACTCTTAGGAAGTTTACTGCTAGGTTTTTTCTCAGAGCGGAGTAGCAGAACAGACCCTTTGAAACATTCGTAAGTCTAAAGGGCTCAACGTGAGATAAACTCCACGGAGAAAACTTCCGGAGCAATCTTTTTCGGTTTAAATTACTATACTTGGCCTTGCGAGACTCGATGGTTGTTATACCCCCTCGAAGTAAACTTATGGAGTAAGCATCACTTGGCTTTTGAGAACAATTAAGGGTGACTTAATTTGTTGGATGTTATAATGGTTTTCATTTTGTCTTCTTGCGAATGTGGAGTTGAAAACGGGAAAGAGGGAAAAACATTTACAGAAAGATTTAGTGATTTTTCATTAGCGTTGAATAAAGTAATCAAGTTTCTTTCGGTCTGTATCCAGTGAAAGCTCAGAACTTGAGTTCATAGTCGTAAAGAACACGTTAAACATCCTGTATCAGGTTTGAAAGCTCTAGTGGTCCAAATAGTCCTTCTCACCCGTCCGACTACTTTGAATACAGGAGTGCTACTGTGAAGACGAAGCGTTGATGTTAAAACCTGAGACTTACCAATAATCTGGAAGATTTGAGATTCTTCTGAAATCCATGTTTTGGAGAACTCTTCGTCATGGCTAAGAAGATGTTGGTTCTCAGACGGGTATGGACGGCTCATCTTTTTTTTTTCTCGAGATTTCTGGAACCCCTTCCCGCATGCGCTGGAATATTTTCCTGCATATTGTGGCCCAGATTTGCGCTTTTAAGTACTGAAAAGAAAAAAAAAAACTTGAAATTCAGGGACAGGAACAGTGTGACAGAAAAGTATTGTGGTAAACGTGACATAATTAAATGTGAAAGCAAATTTAGTCTTACTCTTACTGGAACAATTTCATGGAAAATCTTCCACACGAGATCACGTCGAGACGTTACAAAAACCCTGGATTTTACTCAATCCCAAACTTTTTTTCAGTTAACATTAGGATAGTTGGTTTGTACTTTTGGTGCACACTGTGGCTGCATTGAACAGTATGTTTTTTGTGTTTTCATCTTAGCTAACATTTTACTGGTAAGGTCTTTGAATTCCTTAATAGCATTCTTTAAGTGAAATTTAAGATAACTGGGGGTAGAAACCACTTTGATAAATTATTGTGTTGTTTTAAAACATTTAATATTATGACCTAATAGGTAAGTCATGAAGTGGACGCTGGAGTGGTCCGAGTTTACTAAGGAGCACGTTAAGTACGTCCAAATTAGAGATAAATAATTTTATTTAGACCAAATGTGCGTAAACCCCCCTTTTTCAGGTGTGTGTGTGGGTGGGGGGGGTAATTACATATCTTCTTAGCAATTCAGATCTGTTCGACCATATGCAGTTGTTTACTTTTTATTAATAATTGTGATATTTACAGCTGGAGGTGAGTTAATACTATTTGTTTAATGGTCTCTTTTGATAAGAATTAGAGTTCTCTTTCTTTCCATTCGCCCATTGTTTTTCCTAAAGGCTAATATACCCCAATTGTGGGCTGTTGCGGCCTGCGAGCTGTACCATATTCCTAACATTTTATTAGGACTATGGGTTTAGTTTAAACTATAGGTTTTATATTGTTTTGCTGTATTTTTCCATATGCTAAAGGCTTCTGTTTTATTCTAGTTTACTTTCTCTCCTGTAGCCTCACTGTACTCATTAACTATGCAAAGACTGCTCTAAATGGCCTGAGACCTACTTAGGGACAGAATGACATCGTCTGCGTGAGAAGCGTATTTTTTTCTCTATTACTGGGTTTTGTGTTATAGAGATGTCCTTAATGTTCTGCCATTGATCTGCAGAAGGGAGGAGAGCATCAATTACCAGGGAAAAAAAGTACTGAGGACAGGGGAAAATCCTGTCTTACCCCAGAACTTACAGGATTGTCCCTGGATATAGGTCCATTGACACTGAGTTTTGCTGTGATATCTATGTATACGTTTTTTATCTGACTGATTGTGTTTTTTTTCGGAAGCTGCACTGCTGTAGTATGAACAAGAGAAATTCATGATTGACTCGGCAAACGCTTTTTCTTGGTCAGTTGTGATTACACATACTTCGGACGTTTTACAATTACAGATGCGGATTATATCTCTAGGTAAAGTTATGTTACTACATATGTTACGATTTGGATTACACATACTTCGGACGTTTTACAATTACAGATGCGGATTATATCTCTAGGTAAAGTTATGTTACTACGTTTACAATTTTACCTAGAGATATAATCCGCATCTGTAATTGTAAAAAGTCCGAAGTATGTGTAATCCCGTGTAATCCAAATTGTAACATACGTAGTATCATAACTATGTAACATACGTAGTAACATAACTCTACCTAGAGATATAATCCGCATCTGTAATTGTAAAACGTCCGAAGTAAAATTACCTAGAGATATAATCCGCATCTGTAATTGTAAAAAGTCCGAAGTATGTGTAATCCAAAATCGTAACATATGTAGTAACATAACTTTCAACATTGTATGTTTGTGTGGTACTAATTATTTTGTAATTACTTTTTTATTTTTGTTCCTTAAGCATTTTGTTAAGATTTTGTAATATGTGTTACACAATGTTATTAGTCTATAGTAATTTGGGTTGGCTGATTGTACCTCAATTATACTGTGTAGTGTTATTAATTCAGCCGTAAAAGAGGATAATGACCTATCCTCAATTAAGCACTAGTTTAGCATTTGCACGAAATTATTTTCAATTATACGCCAGTATTTTTTATAGGCCGTCTGGATCTGTTGATTTGTTTGTAGACATGCTGGTTATTGTTTCCCAGATCTCTTGTGTAGTGAGTGTGATTGATAAAATGTTTCTATGAACTGTGTCTTGCGTTGTTTATTTTTTTTTATATTTTGGGTTACTTTTCCCATTTGCTTTTGTTAATTAGGTTCCGAGAGTATAAGTTTATGTAGTGTATGACTGTGGTCTGTACCATACTCATTAGGTCTGGATATTCGTTCACCTTGCTGTTGGTTAATGTGTTTATATATGACCTCTGCCTATTCCCGAAAATTGTTTGTAGAAAAAACTGGAAACATTTTCTTCGCTATACATTGTATATGTTGATGTATTTATTTTTATGTTTCGAATTTATAGTTGTATAGCTTATTTAATCTTGCTCTTTGATAATCTGTACTGATCCTATGAATTTTAAGCCATTATCAGTTGATCTAGCTATTGCTGTGTCTTCTAAGAGATCTATTTCCTTGCTTCTTTTTTCTTGCTTGTTCTTTACCTTTGATTCTGAATATATTTTCTGCAGTGTTGGTTTCAATATTACATAACGTGGTTAGTATATTGCTGATAAATTCTGAGATTTCTGTGTTTTCGAAAAATGTGTTTGTTTGTAGTTCAGCACAAAGTAACACAATGGGTATCTGTGTTCTTCTCACCACGAATATCGATACCCAGTTTCTAGTGTTATAAGTCCGTAGACTTACTGCTGTGACATTGAAGGTCATTTTCGAGAAGGGACATTGAGTTTCCAACGGTCCTGATCCCAAAATGTTATGTTTGGTGGGTTTGTTGTAAAATTAGATGTTCACTGACATAAGTGCCATTCGGAGTTATTCGGGTTTCTTTGTTTTTTTCGACGACTATAGGATATCTCTAGTGAAACAGAATCTTTTCAGTCTGACCTCCACCACACTTCTACTCAAGTTGGTCATTCCAAGGTCGAACCTTTGAATGTGTTGGCAAAAATAAAAAAAGTTCAAATTATCGAATATACGTACGAGTATGTTTATTGTTTTGTCGCTGCTGGTTGCTGGTTTTGTCTTGTAATGGATCTATAATACAGCTAAAATCTCTATTCATGATAATATTATAGGTGCAGAAAAGATAGCTTTCTAGGATCCGAAAGAATTGCCTTCTTGGAGCGTCTTTATCTGGGACATAAGCATTTACTATTCTGACTTTTCCATCTTATAATTTCAATATATAGTTAACATAACTGTCCATACTCATAATGTCTGAATGATTTAATTTTCCCTGAGTATATATATATATATATATCTGTGTGTGGGTTTTGTTGTTGTTTTTTGCATGTGCTTTTGTATCATCTTGACTACTGAAATGTGGTTCTTTAGGAAAAGGATGTCAAAGTTAAGTATATTTATGTAATCTATTGCGAAATTTTGTTTACTTTCTTACTTAAGCCGCTTAGTGTTTAGGTTAATGTATTTAGTGTTACTTAGACAGTAAGCCTATTTGAACATGCACTCTTAGTGGTAGAAAAATGAAAACTTATTTTTTAGGTAAGCCAATCAAACCTGTGGATCAGAGTTAGGATGATCCTTTCTATTTTTGGTCCGCTTTTGTGAGACCGAAATCGATGCCGAAGAGGTCGGTTTTGTTCTTTTCTGCCTGGTCGATGATTATGGGGCCTTATACCAGATGGGGAAGTTTCACTGAGGCCCATCTCTCTGGGCAACATGTCTTTCTAGACTTCTGTTGTGTTGTGCCTGTCCGCACTCTCTGTTTCATCTATTTGCTCGCCTATTACTAAGTTTTTACTTTAAGAGTCAGTTGCTTCTTTAGGTCGTTCTTCCAGGTTCTTGATCTCTTTTGTTACTTTGTCTTCGTTGCTTCTCTCCTCGAGGACGTCTTCATTAGGTGCTGTGGGAGCTGCCTCCATGATCGAGGCAAAGGCCTGAACTTGGCATGTGTGAAAAACCAGAGAACTTAAATACAGATGTGATCCAGAAAAATGAAGCATGGCATATTATCTCCCAAGCTACCGACAAATTTCATGTAAATGTCGTGATCATAAGTGTCATAAAAGCTCATTGCACATGTGCTCCAATCTCTTTCAAACCGCAAACCTGATGTAACAATTTTCCGTTCTTGGTTTTTCTTGTTTTGTTGTGCACTGTGATGAGTTTCTGTTATAATTTTACTAGTTTCTCTAAACTGTTTTACAACGTATACGTTTCTTTTATTATATTATAACTTATATTATCATATACTTCAGCATTTGTTTCTTGAGATTTTTGTAATAGATTTCTATTTTTCTCAATAAATATATGAATTGTGTTTCGATTTTGATGATTTTGTGTTTCATTGGCCATGATTTGTTTTATCTTAAGTACCTTAATTTTTAAATGCCTTTTTTATATAAAATTTACGTATTTTATGATCACTTTGAACTATTCTACATTTTATATTAACGAGCTTAGACGAAAACAAAATCTCATTATGTCACTGTTGTATTATGGCGTGTTGTTATTCCTTTTTTCCACTTATCTAATAAGTAATTATGTTAAATGTAAGTTTTACTTTCGTTGTGATATCTTTGTGATCTTACAATAATATATATTGATTTGTAAGCTACTGTGTATTATTGTTGTTATTTTGGAGCTGTATTAAAATAATTCATGAGTTTCAAGCATTGTATTTAGTGTATTATGTTTTGTTCTGAAATATGATTATTATGTATATTTTCTATTTGATTATCATTCTATCTTCAACTTATGTTATGATTGTATTTACGTTATATAATGAATTTGTTTTATTTTTTTCTGTATAATTAGAATTCTGTATACAATGTATGTTTTATGAAAAGTTTGTCTGTTCAGGTTCTATTGATTATTGATTTCTTTATTAAAGATTTCGAGTACTTGGGTTGTAATTTTATTACTTTTTATGATTTTGAGTCCATTGTAATATGACGTATTTTAGTTGTTTGTTTTTTGTCTAATTTCCTTCCTTTTCATCAGCAGCTTTACATAAGTGATAGCTATACTTGAACCGTGGGATATTTTACGTGTCGCATAAAGTTCCATTCAGATTGAAAATACCCTATATCTTTATACATCTCCATAGACATCTACGTACGTGCTTGTTAATGTATTGATCTGATACGTTTTGTATAAATACACGTCTATAAAAGAACTGACATTTGTCCACATTTCAAAATCATAACTTCACTAAAATCTCAGAAAACAACAAAGCACGGATATTTTTAACGGAAATAGAATTTCACTAAAATCTCAGGAAACAGATATTTGAAATGAAATTAGATTAAGCATGATGCTTTTACTATGTCTTTTGAACTGTAATATTTATGTTTATATAAGCAACAGAATTATAGAAATAATCTCTTTCCTTCCAGAGTCGCCCTTGTCTAGAGTGGACTTTCAACGTGATCGACGACTACTTAACTTAAAACTACTTCAAACGAATTTCCATCAAGAAAATCATGAAGATTCTCATCCTCAGGATTTTACGAAAATCGGAGGTATAGCGCAATGCTAACCTATGAGAACTTGACATAGAGCAGAGTGTTGCTCTATAAGAAAATGACATAAAGCCAGTGTCTTTCCATAATAACCTGGCGCAGAGCATATTATTGTTTCGTGAGAACGTAACATAGAACATGTTATTATCCCGTAAAAACGTGACATAGAGCACAGTGTTGATAATTTTAGTCGACTGCAGTGCGGTTTACAAAGGTAAGCTTATTTCCATTACCTTTCGAGTTTCAAAGATAGTGCCGGCATACTGATGCTTCTAGGAACTACATCAAGGTATTTGTCGATAAAAAGCAAAACAAAAAAAAACAATGTATAGTAGCCTTGATATATGCTTTGAAAAGAGTTTCCCGCGAAGCTGAGTGACTTTATTTTAGCAAAGTGCTGATAGATAAAAGTCATCAACCACGGGAACGTTGTGGTACCTCTCCAAAGGGCGACTGTTCGCCTTGTGCGTGTCAGTTTTTATCGTGTCATTCTGCCTGGTGGCGCACATGCTGTACATGAGGTACCTGAATGACCCAACCTTATGCATGGATAGCTACCAGGACGACGAATCGATCAATTTTGACAGCTTGAGGGAGAGAATCAAACTTCCTCAAACTAAGCGGCGCCTGCCCCAGTGTCTGATCATTGGTGTACGAAAGGGCGGCACAAGGGCCTTGTTGGAGTTTCTCAACATACATCCCATGATTCAGCGGTCGACAGATGAGATTCACTTCTTCGATAACGAAAGAAAATACAATATGGGTCTGGAGTGGTATCGCCAGCAGATGCCTTATTCATTTGCCGACCAAATCACTGTAGAAAAAAGTCCCGCCTATTTCATCACTGAAGGAGCTCCCGAGCGAATCCGAGCCATGAACGAAAGCATCCGACTTCTTTTAATCGTACGCGAACCTGTAACTCGACTCATTTCGGACTATTCTCAACTAGCCGCGAACAAAGCCAAAAAGGACAAATTCATACGACCTTTCCGTGATCTTGTGCTTAGAGAAGATGGGAAAATTAACACTGATTATCGAGCCGTAAGGGTTAGCATGTACTCTCTTTATATTAAAATGTGGCTGAGCATCTTCCACCGGGATCAGATTCTAATTATCAACGGAGACCGAATGATACAAGATCCTTACCCAGTGATCTATAAAATAGAACAGTTTCTAGGCTTAGAACATCGTGTCGGAAGAGAGAATTTCTTTTATAATAAAACTAAAGGTTTTTACTGCGTTAGGAATTACACTGTGTACAAGTGTCTCAACGAAAGTAAAGGGCGGAAACATCCGACGATTGATCCAGAACTGATTTCCAAACTGAGACAGTTTTATTCCTCGTTTAATCACGAGTTCTACAGCTTAGCAAGACAAGACTTTGGCTGGCCTGATGAGTAACACTTCTTGAAATAGACTTCAGATTATGTATGTACATGTCATATTAATGTTAAGTCTCGCGTGATATATCTAAAAGTTAAAAGTTCTGGATAATGTACGAAAAGAAACTGAAAAAAAAGTAACCAAATCGTGCCAAAAATATAATTAGTAATATAAAAAGAAACACAAGATACCACAATAATTCAATAACTGAAGTATAGTTGTGTTTCGGTTTTTAGAGCAAAGTCACATTGGGCTATTTGCTGCGTACACCGCGGGGAATCGAACCCCATAATTTAGCGTTGTAAATATGCAGACTTACTGCTGTCCCATGAAGGGACGTATAGGTTTTGTTTCTTAATATTGTTTAAAGAAAATACGAAAAAAATCATGTAAATAAGCTATATGTTATGTAAAATGTGTTAACAATAATGACATTACTTAACAATACCTCTTTGTAAGTCCGTAAACTTACTGCTGCCCCATAAAGTGACGTATAGTTGTTGTTTCATGATATTGTTAAAATAAAATACGGAAAAAATCATGTAAATAAACTATATATTGTGTAAAATATATTAATAATAGTTACGTTACTGAACAATACCTCTTTGTAAGTCGTAGACTTACTGCTGTTCCATAAAAGGATATTTAGCTGTTGTTTCATAATATTGTTAAAGGAAAATACGTAAAAAATCTTGTAAATAAACTATATATTATGTAAAATATGTTAATAATAACGAAGTTAATTAATAATACCTCTTTAATACTATTTGACGAAGGAGGTATGAAATCAATAAAAGTTTCTTTCAAATGTCTCACAGCATGAAAGGCAACATTTTAATCGCTTTGTTGTTAAAATAAATTGAGCAAAATTTAAACCTGTATTAAACTGAACGGGATAAACTCGTGTAAATACCATCAACAACGTATATGAGCTCAAAATCAACTGGATAAGAAGTTATTGATACAAGCACGCACAACAATTAACATCAATAATACAAATGACGAGTAAGTAAGCTACATAGTCAAATTAGTAGAGACAAATATGGGTATTTACAAATACAGTCTAGGCCAAAAAATTGAGAATAAAATTATTTTCACGTTTGACTTTCAGCTAAATTTCTTTTGGAGACGAAATCCTCTTAATCAATCAACGCAAAAATCCATCAAAAACGTGGCTAACTAAATTTGCTTGTAGCGTGTATAATGAAGCGTGTGTAAATTCTGAACAATTGTCTAAAAATCGAATGTTAATATTTTGTTGGGAGTAACTTTTTCTCTCTAAAGAATTTCATAGATAAAACCGTATTCTAAGATGGTGTTCGGAAGATTAAAAGTGTACGATTTCCAGACTTTAGCAATTCTATTATAAGTATGAGAACGTGTTATTTTGATTATTCAACCATAAAGTTCACATATAAAAAAGTTCAACGTCGGTTTTATTATTATCGAACATATTTATTTTTATTAATATCAAATGTTTGAGTAGAAACAGTTATCCGTTACAACTGCCCCCTAGTGGCACAGCGGTATGTCTATTGACTTACAACGGTAGAAACGGGATGTGGATATCCTGTTGGGTAGAGCATAGATAGCCCATTGTGCAGCTTTGTGATTAATTTCAAACAAACCATTACAATTACGTTTCAGGCAAACACGATATTTTGTTTGTTAGTATAAAGTAATAAATATGACGTATTTTCACTCTTGTGATATAGTAGGAAGCTTTGGTTATTCCTATGTTCTCAAGTTGTAGAAAATCTTTAAAACTCAACAGGTGATTGTTAACATTATGTAGCTTAAATTCGTTTTCGACCTTATAAGTATTTTTGTACATTTTACATTTTGTAAACGTTTCAGTTTGAGTACCTAAAACAGTTATTTCATGCAAAGTAAGTTGTGAAATTATTATTTTGTATTTTGTTTGGTCTTTTAGTAACTTTGCGTTGTTGCTTAATTTTGTTCTTCTTGACTTTAACAACAAGGAAAATGAAATGGAAAGGTGTTTTTATATAAATATTACAAAGTTTTCAAAAATATGGCAGATCTTGATGAGGGAAGTGTTTTGTTATTTAATGTCTTCAGCCGTGACTCTTTCGACATCACAGATTAATATTGTAAATGGTGTTCACCGCTGCAATATTTCAAGACAACGCAACATTACTTCAGACCTCACGCAATAAAACACAAACTAACTTACGGTACTCAAGTATGTTTAAACGGTAAAAATTTTATTACCTAGAAAGTCTCGGAAATATAACAGTTCTAAGTAAATTATTTGTAAGTTGTTGTTAAGCATAAATCTGCAAAATGGGCTTATGTGCTATGTTGATTGCACGAATCAAACCCTGAATTTTAGAGTTATAAGCTAACCGTTCAGCCACAGGAACAGTTGAATTTACAAAAAAAGATAATAAATAAACAAAATATCCGGACACTCTACTCAAGCTTAATCAACCTAAGTTCTATGAAATTTGTAAGTTTCATGTAAATTTTTAGTGGGTCCTAAAACCAGAAGTATATTTCATGATATATATATGAAAAAAGAAGTAGTGTATTAATTGTATTGATAATGAGCCTGTCGTTGACACACAGTGTAATAAAAAGTTGTTTTATAAATTAACAAACGGTTTTCCACAATGCAGATTTTTGTGAAGTACTACATAATTTATTGTTTAAATATATTTACAGCTTGCAGTGTATCCACTGCTAGGTGTAAATTAATTTAAATATTTCTATTCGGTAGAAAAAACTCATTCTTTGTTAATAATCTATTGTTATATCTATATAAACACGCAAGTTATGTGTGTGTACATACCATTTTCATCTCAAAAACGTGTTCATTAGATACACTATTATGTTGCGAAATATCTGACACAACTTTTCTTACAGTGACTCTCACCAGATCTGATCGGTAGTAGCATTGTCCCAGTAGTTTAATTATGAGCAAGATCCTACCAGTAGAAAATATTAAGATGAACCGAAATAAAACAAAAACAAGATACTTTGTATACTCACTAATTTATAAATTTACTGAAAAGCATCTTAGGTGTACATGAGATCCTCAGATGCGACAGTCGAACACTGAATACAATTGTTTTCACTGTTTTCTTACAGAGATTTGTTAGTTCAACATGTTTAAAGTTGTCTAAGTTTTCTTGTATTTCACACAGTCTCTACCGAAAATGCGTATATGATCCAATAATGTACCATATTGTTGCTGACTGTTTATTTATCGTAATTATTCAAATGTTTATGTGATCATAAGTTGACAAAATATTAATCATTGTAGATTCTCTAAAATAATTCAGTATCTTGAAAATTATATATAAATAAATATTCTATATTTCTGGGAAAATCAAGAAAATACTTCTTGATTGCGTGCATTTCTCTAATTGTCAGTTTTTGTGGGATATTTGTGGTATCGTCCACAGGTTCGCAGGCAGATTTTTTTGTTTTTCTTGTCTGAGCGAACAAATATTATCCAAATTACTAAGTACAAATTTGGACTTAAGAAGGAAAAGAAAATTCCTCCAGTTTACTTAAAACAGCTAAAAAACGAAACTTTTCTCAACAATTGTCTTTCTAATCCCTTAATCTAACATTTTGAAAGGATCACGTAAGATGATCTCACTAACAAAAAAAAGTCTGACTTGCTTCGAACTTGTGGATGAGGCCTTATTTTTCAACGTTTGCTCCTACCTCTGGAATGATAACATTCTATAATAATTTTATGGCTAGAAATTTGTAAATAAATGTAAACGTAAGATATATTCTTTTGTTCTACAAATTTAATTGCAAGAATGATAAATAGTGAAATAAAACAACATAAAGTGATTTAAACCATTCTATGGATGCTTTATGTTAAATGTTATTCCTTTATTTATGGCTTTAGAAAACAAATTTTACTTTCATTAATTATTTCCTTCGTTACTTATCCTTTGTTTTGATAATTTAGTGATAAAAAAACATATTTTTGTATTTGTATAGCTCTATGCCAGCAATTATAAAGCTTTATTTAGAGTATTTATATATGCATGAATGAAATGTTTACATGCTAAAGATTTACGTTCCTCGTAATATAAGCTGCTCCATTTTTAAAGACGCTCTTCCTCGTGTTATTAGGCCTTAAGAAAATTCGAAACGCAATATGGTTTGTATATTATATACATGTATATACTGATTATCCATCACATCAACCTTGATTTAGATAATGTGGATGACGTTCTCGGAATATCATATAACAGTGTCAATAAGCGATGCCAGCTCGGTTTATATTGTGATGTAATGATGTGTGTTATGTCAAGATTTATGAACACCCTACTTGGATGTAACCACATATTTCTTAAATGAATACAGAGTACATTTATTACCTTCGTACCTCTCACTGTTGTAACAGTACTTTAAAAATGGCCTGTTTTACTATCGTCTGTTTCTTCTAAAAGGGTTTCACTGTTATTATAGTTATTATAGTTGTGTTTAAGATGAGATTTTTGTTTACAACTTAACTGAAAATATCATGAATTATACGTGTGTGTGTTAATTTCAGGTTTCTAGTAGACTTGAAACGCACAAAATTCCACAGCTTATGTACAATGGCTTTTACCTATATTAATAACACAGGGTATTACGAATGACATAACACATTTTTGTTACTTTTAGGTTTTTTGTACACTTGAAACACTAGACATGTTACAACATATAAGTAAAAACCATTATTACAGAACAGGCATAAGTTAAATTTTAAACATCATTAACACGTTACTCTGATAGAGTTGCCTGGCAAACAGACAGATCAACCCTTACAACTTGCCCATAATGAATGTACAGATAAACCAATTCTTAAGCTTTATGAAGCTTTTCTAAAAAATAACAATAATAAGAAGATTGGTTCTTGAAATTAAATCTGGTTTATTTTGATATTGGCAGAGTATGCATGTTATTCAGTTAAGTTCTCCTGTGCCCTATTTAATGAAAGTAAATATAATTGACCTAATATTCTTGATAAAACATCACACATATTATTAAAACTAGTATTAAGACATCGCACCTTGGTAAAATATTTGTTTCGATGTCTTACTTAGCTCAGCAATTACGGGTTTTGAATCCGAATCACTTTAAATCGATTTCTTTGCCCGAGACAAGTCTCCGTCAAGGAGGAATTTTGTTCACCCTTGGGTTGCACACTAACAAATATGTAGGGAATAAAGCCTGTGTTTTTGGCAGGTGCTAAAATAATCTAGCATGTAAATTAAAAGATAGTGACAACCGAAGATGTGTCTAAAAAAATATTTATTTAAATCTATGTAGCATAAAACTTTAAATTTATACCTGTTACAGAAGCATTGGAATTATTTGATCTAATATCAGTTCGTTAGAAAAATAATGCTAGATGCAGATGTTTTTCCGTTATCTCTCTCAAAAATGAGATTCTACCTACCTAATTATATAACCAGTAAGTAATATTTTCTTTCTTACTCAAGTTTTACAGTGACTATTCAAGAAAAGCGTTTCCTACCATTTGGTTATGAAGGTGAAAGAGACGTTTCACTGGTTGCTTTGATTCATCTTACGGTTTAAACATTATCACATGCCTGACAAAAACATCTTCAATTATCACTAAAACACTGTGTGCGTATTATTTTCTTCTCCAACAAAGCTCGAGTAATTGTCATTTAAAGCTTTTGTCAAGTACTGTTCTGTCACTAAAGTGACAAATTGTGACTAATATTGATGATACTAGTTAAACTTAATTCAAATTTATTTGATAAAGATGTGATGCCCTCTATTCTGTCTCAATTTGTAGTATGTAGTGTATTCTATTATTTTGTTGCTAAGAATGTCTATGATATCATCTGTTTCAAACATACTTAAAAGTATAAAACATAAAGTGGTTTAAACATGATAACGAGACTTGTTTCATTGTATATGTTTTCTAGTTTTTTCATGTAAAACATGTAACGACCTGAATATCTGAAACATATCATAACATCAAAATAACTTGCGATACATTTATGTGGCACTAATCAGTTACTATGTTAAATGGAATATGATATAACTGTTGTTATAAAAAATGCCTTGATTTATGTTATCCTGTAGCTTCGGAAATAAACCTAAGAGAGGAAACACTTTCCTAAGATTCAATTTGTTCTCTTTGTATTTGTTAAATGGTGAGCGGTAAGAATGTTACTGAAAGCTGTTTAAACCACTCAATGTAAATATATTATACCCAAAAATAATGCTTTCAAGAATTCTGACTCTTAAAGTATTTTAAAATTCAACAAACTGGTTTGTTTTACCTTTTCCTATACAATAACCAGTGTCCCTTTTTGTTTTAATCACAAACTTTTGTTTTACAGGGTTATTTAAACGTTCTTCGTGGCCAAGAATAAATAATTATATTTAAACAATGAATTTTCTTTATCAATGAATCGTTTGTTAATTAAATCTGTTAGAGTTTAATTCTTTAGTATCACGTCTTGTCTTCAGCTCCGGAAGTCAATATCTTCATCCCCGGAAGTGAAGCTTATGAAAAAAAGAATGATCAAAGCCAAAACGAACAGGTCGTAGATTATTGTAATCCTGAGAATGCAGAAACAAAACAATAAATTACGTATTGTGGAGATACAAGTTTTAAATGTATAAAATGTACAGAATTAGTCTTAAACTGAAGTACACAGATTTGATATCACAATGTACTTCGTACTTGAAACTCTGCAAAAGAGTTGAAATTATTCCAAGCAAAAACAGGTAAACAATATGTATCAATAAGTCTAAACACTTGTATCAGTAAAGACGTAATGCCATCCATTCAAACAATTTTAACTTTATATAGCACGGCAATGAATGTATCTAATCGTTCACAAATAATATAGTTCTCAGATGTGATCAGAATATAGTGAAGATAAATTTAGACTTATATCAAGTTCGCTATAATAAACATTAATTTAAGTGTTAAATTAGTAAGGATAAAGATGTGTAGTTATTTAGTTTGCAAGTATAAAAATTATTATCGATTTTAAGTTGTAAGGATAAACAGTGGCCTAAGTTTACAGTAATAAACATGAACCTAGATATTAAGGTTGCAAGAATAACATGAACCTAAGTGTTAAGTTTATAAGGATAAACATTAAACTATGTACTAAGCTTGGTATAATAAACATGTACCTAGGTGCTAAGTCAGCAAGGATAAAAATTAACCTAGATATTAAGGTTGTAAGGATAAACATGAAACTAAGTGTTAAGTTTATAAGGATGAACATGAGCCTAGGCTTTAAGTTTACAAGGATAAACATGAACCTAGGCTTTAAGTTTGCAAGGATAAACATGAACCTAAGTGTTAAGTTTATAAGGATAAACAAGAACCTAGACTTTAAGTTTGCAAGAATAAAAATTAACCTAGATATTAAGTTTATAAGGATAAACATGAGCCTAAGTGTTAAGTTTGCAAGGATAAACATGAACCTAGACTTTAAGTTTGCAAGGATAAACACTAACCTGTAAATTATATTTGTAAATACGAACGAAAACATTACAGGATTGTTCTCATTGTTTATCTGAACTGAGAACGCCACGTTTGTTGAACTTGTATATTAACTGTTATATCTAAACCAGAGTTATCCATCTTCGAGCAAGTCGAAGCTGGACTAATGAGCACTAACCCTACTTGAAACCATTAGTAAAGAGTTTTTGTCTATAATTTGTCCTAATATGCTTCCATACTATAAGCTATAAACAGAAATATTGAAACATATATGAAAAAAGTGTAATTAAAACAGTAACTACCAATAATAATTCAACTGGATTGTCTGGAAAAATTTCTACAATGCTTTTGATCGATTCAAATGCATTTTTTCAAAGAAATGTTGTTTTCTCTACAAGCATTCCTCCTTGAATGTGACGTAGTAATACAACACATTTCCCTTAAAATTACTATGAGAGGAAGTGATGAAAAAGATTACATAAACAAAAAAGAGAAACTCTCAATCAGTAGACTGAGGCTACAGATCAATGACATAATTCAGTAGTCGATTTATTGTTGCGAATATGGAGAAAAGACATCTCATATATAACTACTAAACCTGTAAAAGATTTTCCTGAGAACAATGTTCTTGTTATATGAGTGTCATACTTCACACATTTAGCTCTGTTTGCGCTTCATTTAAGTTTTTTTTTAGTTTGCCTGTTGAAGTACACTTAATTCATTTTAAGAGGTTCTTCGTTCGCTGTTTTCAGAGGGACGAAGATACGTTTATGAGAAATACGAAAGCAAAGAAAACTAAAATACATAACTGTTTATGCTTCTCGACGGGGTTTTCTTGACATGCGTAATAAAATTTTCATCATCTTACATTGCAAATTAAAATGCTCACACGCTGAAAAGTTGCAATTCAGAAAATTTATTTCCAGGCTTTTTTATATTATGTAAAAGTAATAATGAGCAGGGGCCACCAGAGTTACACTTTCGAAAAAGTTTCGACGTCGAATTTTATGCACTGAAACGGTCAAATTATTTCGTTTTAATTATGATTGTTTCAACAAGAAAGACACTTCTTCGTTCTGTACTGTAGAACCAGAATTTAAACTATAAACAACGTTGAAATTAAAATAAGGATACGGTTTCATAAAAAACGGAAAAAAAGAACTCAATCACACATTTGATATTAAAAAAGTCATGAAAAATACAGAAGCTCTATTTATATAGAAACATTGTTAGAAACATTTGTAACTCTTACGACATGAGAAAGTGCGTGATACATCAAAAATCTGTTTATTGAGCTATTATACAGTTCAAGTTTCTTCGTTGCATTGTTTGTAAGGCACTAAACATTTGTAACTCTTACTTGATGTATCACGCACTTTCTCATAACAGCTCTGTTCTTTGATCTATTATACAGTTCAAGTTTCTGCGTTGCATAGTTTGTAAGGCACTAAACATTTGTAACTCTTACTTGATGTATCACGCACTTTCTCATAACAGCTTTGTTCTTTGATCTATTATACAGTTCAAGTTTCTGCGTTGCATAGTTTGTAAGGCACTAAACATTTGTAACTCTTACTTGATGTATCACGCACTTTCTCATAACAGCTCTGTTCTTTGATCTATTATACAGTTCAAGTTTCTTCGTTGCATTGTTTGTAAGGCACTAAAGCACGAAAGTATTTACAATATTAAACCTTTGCTTGTTTTAATCGATTTTTAGTCGCAATTCGTTTTACAAAATGTGAATAATGAACAGGTTAGTTCAAGAAAACATTCTAATACAATATATAAACTTAAAAATAAATAGCAAATATTATATCAGAAATCCTTAACTTATTCTGATGTATTGTGATATAAGCATAAATAATAAACAAGTTACACTTCACCTACTTAATTCAGCTCACGCGGTAACAGTTATTCTCAAGCTATTTGCTAATATAAATAGCGTCTCAACCACTAATATGGGTGTGTGTATGTCGTATCCGGCCTAAAGTGCTGAAGGGCTTCGATATGGGCATAAGGCATCGTCGGCACAGAACAGCAGATATAGTATTGGTGACATATTTTTATTATACACTCTTTTTTACTTTGTTTGAGAAATTATTAGTAATAATTATAAACGTAGTCTTCTCCCATTGACGGAATGGTCGCTTGACTCACTACGGGCTAAAAAAAACTTACTGGTTCGTCAGTGCTTTTGGATAATGATCAGGTTAATTTAAGAAGCTAATAATTAATAATATATGGTGTTAAAATGAATAAATAATGCAGTGTAAAAAATCTTAATTATAATTCTGTTTTATTGTGATATGTGATTGATTAGGAAAGATGTTTACTGTTGAGATAATGCTAGGTTTGTGGATATTTTGCTGGTATTGACTTTTTCCAAATGTGTGCAAGCTGTTGGAAATCAATTAATTGAAACTAAAGTTTGCAGGTCCGTCACACTGCTCAAGGATGACCGCTCCCAGACTGAGGTGGCACAAGTCATAAGGGTATAACAGTCTGTGGCCAGTAGATTGTAACGCAAACACCAGGCCACAGAATAATACACCGAAAGGCCAGATCCGGGTCGCAGAAGGGCTACAGTTGCACTAAGCGACCGATATCTAAGGAATTCAGCCCTTAGAAGCTGCATTAGCAGCGCTAGGTACCGCAGAAAATAGCTCCAGCAAGTCAGAGGAGTGCGTGTATTGTGCTCAAAGGTCAGGATCAGGCTCTATAATACTGGGTTCAGGTCAAGAATACCGGGTACAGTCCCTAAACTAGCCAAAGAACCGAATAGCCCGGCTGGCCCTTACGCCGGAAGATGTCAACCTGGACCTTTCAGCATTGGACCATTATACTGTTCATAGATGAGAGCAGGTTCTGTGTATTTTCAAATGATCGATATCTAAGGATCTGGAGACGTGAGGGAGAGCGATATTCGCTCTGTAACATTGTCCACTCATGGTGCCTTTGGGGATAGCTCAATCATGTTGTGGTGTGGCATCTGCCTGCAGGGGAATACAGACCTTTATGTGGTGGATGGAGGACCCCTGACAGCATGACGTTAAGTGGATGAGATCCTGCTACCCATTGTTCGCCCTTCTACTAGTGCTGTCGGACATGAGGTCACGTATTAGCAGGATAACGCCCGTCCTCACACCGCCAGGATCATGCAGCAGTTTTTGTCAAAATGAAGGAATAAAGGTACTGGACTAGCAAGTTAAGTTGCTGAATATAAACTCATTTGAGCATGTATGGGAGAGCAGTTAGAAAGAGACAACCTGCTCCTATAACTGTTGTGACGGATTTACTATTATATATTTATTTTAATATTGATGTTTGTTTAGATTAAATTTATATTTAGAAATGCACATAACTTATACTGTTAAATCTGTATTGCAAAATTCCCGCCTATTCTCTAAAGTTGTAAAATATTGTCGAGTGTAAGAATCAACAATATACGTGTTTACGTAAACGCTAGTGTAGCGCATTAGTATTGTTACGTAATCTGAAGTTTCGAAAAACTCTCCCCACGCCTATAAATATAACCAACGCGACGCGCGTAAAAACAGTATATATTATTGGTTTACTATAGTTAGTGTGCTCTAAACTTCGGAAGCTATAAATGTGATTGTTATAACACTTATTAATCGGAAAACTTAAGATATTTGATAAGGAACATTTATAAATTTCGAACATTACAAACCATTTAACTTCAGTGGATTCACATTGGACATTAATCTTTTACGAAAACATTACTTAACGTCATCGGTGGAAAAAAAATCGGCATGTGATCAGTGAAGACCACACAGCTAGCTAGCTCCCTGTTAAGT
>NW_013666634.1:180611-181238 GCF_000517525.1 Limulus polyphemus | reverse complement strand
CTTGTAAGTTTGTAAATCTTTTGTATATAAATCATTGTTTGTAATAACTGTTTGTAATAACCGTTGTTGTAAATTGTGTTATTGGTTGTATATGAAAATATATTTGTATTAAAAAAGAAAACTGTGGGTATCAATTTTGTCGGCAAATATCATAAAATGGATACATATCGGCATTAATTTAACTACTAAATCCAAAGTACAATGTAACTCAGCCTTAGGCTATTTGAAATTGTAATACGTAACACTGTCCAGACAGAAAATCTGCTCCTACGACTGTCCAGTAGCTCAGAGATACCCTAATCCAGTAGTGGACTGTGCTTCCCCTGCAAGACATCCGAAATGTCATCATCATTATGGGGAACAGGTACAGAGTAGTCATAAACAATAGAGGAGAACCACCAGCTATTAAACACTCTTTTGTTAAATTTGTTCATCTTAATACATTTTTCTTTGATATTTGTGCAGCAAAATAATGGCATTTTTGTTCATTTTACGTTTTTTAGTTATTTGTAAATGAATTTTTTGACTTCTTTGGATTATTTTCCTATGATATTTATGATATACGAAGTCGTCAGGTATGAATGTCTCTCTGTTCTTTTTTGTTCTTCAAATTTCTTTGTTTGTTTT
>NW_013666634.1:172589-180396 GCF_000517525.1 Limulus polyphemus | reverse complement strand
TAACAGAGAAGGTAACGTATGATCGGACAAACATGTCGAGTTGTTATTCTTGTCTACATAAGTTGCTTTGAGCATTTGTTCGTCAAAACACACATACACACCATTTTTGTTCGAGAGGGTGTGTTTTTGGTACAATCTTTTTCGAAACAGGTCAACGCTTTGTTCGCTGTACTTGGTGTAGAGTCATGCCTTGTCACATGCCAAAAAGTTGCGACGGGAATGGCATGAACACATTCATTCCAGGGTATCCAGAAGAACATTGAATAGGAGACTGATCAAACAAGGATATTTTGCAAGAAGGGCTATCTGCAAACCGATATTAATCAGAATTCACCGTCGTCACTGTGTTACTTGGGCAAGACAGCATACCACGTGACAGTTAGGACACTTGCAACATATAATCTTTTTAGATGAGTCCTGTTTCCGGCTTATTAAAGCTGATAATAGGATTCGCGTTCATCGTTTGCCTGGAGAACAGATGAGGGAATACTGTCTTTCCCACACGAGGTGGTGATGCAGTACATGTTTGGACAGCTATTCATCATGGTGGAAAAACTGGTCTTCATATCCTCCAGAGAAATATCAATGGCTCCTCTTACGGGCATCACATGGAGATGATATTTCTGCCATATGCTAAGGCAAGATTTGGCAATAACTTTGTGTTCTAGGAAGATAACACCACTGCCCACAGTGCGCATATTGTACAGGATTATCTCGACCAGGACGACGTTACAAGATTGCGAGGGCCAGTAAAGTCTCCTTCTTTTAATATCATTGAGAACTGTTGGGCAGAACTGAGCCGGAAAATTACTGACCAAGACCCTAAAACAGTTACTGTAGCTAAGTTACAGCGCATTCTAGTGACAAGTTGGGATGAAATCACAGTGGATTATATCAATAATCTCACGTCGGCTTGCAGAGGTTATTAGAGTACAAGAAGGGCCAACCAAGTACTGAATGTTTAATATGAACTGATGAAAGGTCAAGAACGCTATTTATAACAATTTGATGTTATATTTTGTCATTATATATGTTTTAGTAAGGTTTTGTTGTGATAGGTGAAATGCTTAATTACACATCATTTTACATGTCTAATAAATTGTTCATGATGTTTATAGAACCTGTCTCATTATATACATTACATATGTAGATGTTTAATATAACATGAATTTCTCAGTTTAACAGCGCTAAGTGTATTTGTATTCTATCTAAATAATAATGTTACAAAATATGCGAACATTTTGGCCAAGACTGTATAGCGGACTACCAAACGTATGCCTTTAATTAACTGATAAGGAGATTAGTTTCAAAGAACTGATAGAGACAGGCCATGAAAGTATTAGTTTGCGATAATGTATACATACTAGTTTCTAGTGGTGTATTGGTATCCGATGGTTGGTTGAGGAATAGTGCATAGCAAGTTTCAGAAATTGAGAAGTAGCTGGAGAAGATATTTTTCATAAATCAATCTTCTAAATGAGTCCATAAAACCAAATTTAAATTAACTTCAAGAATAAGTTTATAACAACTAATTTCCTTTGTATACACGTTATTTTCTTTTTACGTAAAGAATCGTAAAAACTCAAACTTCTGTTTTCTTCCTTCTAGTTTTGCATATGTAATCTTACAACTTCATTTAATATGCCATCAAAATGTTCATTTTGTGGCAACCATAAAAAAATAGAAGAAGTTATCAGCAGTATGAATAAGCAGCCATGATCGTGCCCAAGTCGTCACTTGCCATTGGAAGTATAGAAACAACACTGTCTGCCTCCAGTTGTTTCAGCTGACACTAGCGTTCATTGGAGGAGCGCACTGTCTATCATCCCTCCGCCCTTTTCGATCGTACTCAAGAGAACCTGCGACTGTTTTCCCGATCATGGGAAGGGGACCCCAGGCGCCTTTCGGGTCCAGTTGAAGGGCTGATAAAAAGACACGTGATCTCGATATGAATCTATATTTCTGTAATTCATATGTGCAGCATGAGGCCGCAGCTGGTGAAGAAATGTAAATGTTCATTAAACGTTTGTCAATAACACATGATAGTCCTAAATTCACAAAGGTTTCATACGAGATCAGGCTATATATAAGACACGTTCCATTTACAGTAGAATCAGTATTGTTGTATTTTGTTGTTGTTTTTGTTTCACGCGCCATAAATAACATTACTGCTTTTGGAATATACGCGATCTTGATTATCATGAAAAAACTGTATCAGTAAAAGAAACCTTTAAAGCAAATAATCTTGAATTAAAGCTCTAATGATTGTAATCAATCCTAGTAACCAGTACTTTCCGCTCATACACACGCTTCGATTAGAGAAATATTCTGAAATTCGCTGTAGTTGCAACCATTCAGTACTTGCGATATCATTCAATATCAAGAAGGAAATTATTTTCGTGATCTGCTATACTTATTATTTTATTTTCAGAAGTATCAGTTAATCAAGGGAAAAGCAGAGAGATAACTTACGATATTGAAAAAAATATTCTTAATTTATAAAGAAAAAATTTTAATGGAAATTTTTTACAATAAAGTTAATTTTACTGATATTAACAAGTGTTGTTGAATGGTCCATTTACCGGCTAATTTTCGCGTGGTTCATAGAATAGGAGACTGAAGAGAACGTTCTGTTATCTAATTTTCACTGAAATTCTAGATAAATAAAACCTAAACCTGTTAGGGGGTTGTAATTTATACTCTTAAAAAGGTATTTTATTTATGAACATTCATTTTAAGTAATTAGATAGAGATAAAATTACTGGTGAACCATGTCGTTGCCTCAGTACGCTCTATGCTAAAATAGAAATTACCACTGGTAATTTTTTAATCTTAATAGCACAGCTCACCATAGCTACTGTAATAAGAATAATTTTGAATCCTGCTCCAGATCTGTTTCAATTTGATATAAAATTTAATTTGCATGTGTTGATGGTCCGTCATCGAATTTATCCTGAGGATGTAATTTTCCACGTTAATAAAGTTTTAGTTCTTAGATACCTGTGGAAAAATCTACTTAAAAATTTATGGTTCCAGTAAATAATTGTATTTTACGTGGCTATTTAAGATCAGTAAATTATAATTAGTAGTTTAATTTAAACGGCTGTTGATTTAAAAGATTATAATTTGGACTTATTAAGAGGAGAACTAACTACTACCTTATCGTTTCATAGTTTAGGTGCTGTTTCATCAAATGCTTGCTTAACATTATTTTGTGAGAATCAACTGGTATGTAGGACAGGGAAATAAACTGAAATAGATTGCAAACTGTGCTGGATTGGTCTATTCAGACTTGAATTGTTAAAACATAAAATCTTGCTCGTAAGTACAGAATCGTCTATTAAGTTATCGTTCTAATTAGGGTTTGTAATACTTTCTTTTGATATACTAAAATAAGGATTACAATTTATAATACTTTCTTTTGATATCTCTAGATTTGTTACACCATGTTTATTTTATTTTGATTTGTAATTTCTGGAAAGGTGTCTGTTTTGTAAAACAGATGTCGCTAGTGGTATTCTCGAAATTGCAACCTCCTTAGCTACCGAGTCGGTTGTTAGGCTAAATTCAATAGGCTAAATAATTTTTTGGTTCCATTTGACTAATTTTAAAGCGAAATTGCCTTGATCACATAGGCTAGTATTTTTGAATAATATAAGTTGAATGAGGCAGCTTCGTTAAAAATGTAATAATTTAGGGAAAAAAACATTTGATTTATGATTAACTTCCAGTTCTGAAGTAATAGCTCCATCTCCCCGATAGCTCAGAGATAAGTGCGAAAGTATATAATGTCAAAATAGGGTTTCGATACCTACAATGGACAGAGTTCGGATAGCTTTTTGTTTATATTTGTACTTAAAAACAAACAAAATTAAAAATAATAAATCTAGTTTTCTGAAGCTTTAAATTATTTTTATACTAAATATTGAATTGCGTAAGCTAAAAAATGACAGTATTTTGGCTTTCTGCTATTCAAAACATTTTTAATGTGAGAGGAAAGGCTACATCTAATTGGGCCCTTTGTAACTAAGTTCTTTAAATATATATTATTTATACGTATGCGTATTATATATGATCAAGGCTGAACAACTTGAGATATGCAGGTAACATCATCATCCTTTCCAACAGTATAAATATACTTAAACGAATGTTAACAAATGTTAAAGATCGACACAGAGACAGGGGTACTTTTGAATACAAAGAAACAAAAATTAAGGTAATTGGCTAAATATAAAAAGACTAAATATACTACCATTGATTGCGGATGGTGAAACCAGTGAAAAGGTGGAAACGTTCGAATATCAAGGATCAATAATAAATAAAAGCAGGAACTACGCCCGAGGAAAAGGATAGCAGGACATAGTTTCTCAAAACTTGATAAAGTGGTGAAGAACAGGAAACTCAATCTGAAGATTATGTTGCTGTACTTCATTATTTACTCAGCTCCTTTATATGGTTGTGAGTCCTGGACACCGAAGAAGGAAGGTGAAATAATAATTCAGGCGTTTGAACTTTGCTGTCTTAAAAGTATTATGCGGATTCCATGGACGACAAGGAGAAGTAATAAAGAAATATTGTCGGAAATAAGACCTAAGAAAAGGATACTGGAGCTTGCACGTCACACAGTCTGAAACAAGCCATCATGATCCTAGGTATGAAGGAAAAAGGAAAATTTGAAAAGATTTTTCGTTGTTCAAAACTTGAAGATAGCTTTGATATACGGAAACATCTGTTAGTTGAGTCCTTGCACAGATCTTAAAATATAACGTTATAAATAGATACGTAGATCTTGAAAGTCGAGTTGTTCAAAACTTGAAAATAGCGTTGATAACTGGACCAATTGTTGGTTCAGATGCTGCAAAAGAAATATCTGCTGAAGCTTTTTGCCAGACACTAATCATAGTACAACCGTCTGGAAAATGATCTGTAGGAAATAGTATAGTTTACACAATGGATCAGATCAATGTTGACCAGTAAGACAATCACTGATTAGCATGTCCTTTAGCCAATCAGGAAATGTCACAGACCTACTGAATGATGTGTAGATTGTATATGAATTCTTTTGGGGGACAAAGGACAGGTTTATGTGTTTTAATAAAGGTGGCTTCCAAAATAGAGAGATGAAAGGTCGACCGACCATTTGCAATAATTTTAAACATGCTATCCGTGTAGTTGTCAGCACAAGTCAGGTTAACTAGTAAATGCTGGCCAATCGCTGATTCACATTTAGGTGGTAGAACTTTTGTTTTACAGGAGCGACATGGTAAATTCTTTTCTTTCACACTCTTAGTTCTTATGGATCCATTACTAAATGTTTTCCTGCAGTGAATCCCTACTGTGCTTATTCCACACGTAAGTTGTTGCCTGCAACACACAAAGATGCGATACCTAACACACAGAAAAGTATGGTTATTTATGAATTCTCGTGCTACTGCGAATGTCAGTACGTAGGTCGCAATTCACAAAGACTGCAGGATAGAATTAAACAACATGTACCCATCCGTTTCAATTGTTTTTCAAATTTTGTTGAAATGTTACCAATCCATAGTAGTTTTAGGTAAACAGGGCACTTGTTAGGACCAAATTTTGGATCAGTTGAAAAGCTCGCAATTTTACTTGGAGTAATTTGATTGATGACGTTTTCTGAATACCCATTTTCTAGTGAAATAGTTTTAATTGTCTTCAATTCGAAATCTAGTTTAGATTCTGAAAAATGAAAAGAGAAATACCTACATCCAGATGGAAGGACAACATTTTAAATACAACAGGATTTACAAGCGAACAACTCAGAACATGATGGAATGGAGGAGATCAATTTAACATTTTGCCGTATGAATGAATATTATAATTAATTTTTCAGTGTCAGCAAATCAGGAGACATAATATTACGTAATTTTTTAAGTTCTGTGAAGTAAAACATTTAAGTCATTCACGTGGCTCTGCCTCAGCAGAATTTTTAAATAGATTGATTACACAGGCCTGTGATGGTTTTATTGTCTTGAAGTTTTTACATCCTATACAGTAATTCCTGTATGCTGAATCCAAAAATGATATCCATTTTTCTCTATCATGTACACATTTTTCACAAAACGTCATAATGTGATACATAAAAGAAAGACCACAACATATATTTTTGAGACTAAAAGACGTAGATTTTACAAATAAAATCAGGATGAATAAGGACGCATATCCGTTTGACATCAATGTTCTTCACTTTTCTTCGGTTTGTTTGTATTTTTGTTAACAAACATAATAATAAAAATTTTCATTGTGGTAAACGAAATAATAATTTGATCTAAGTAAGAGTTCTTTTTCTTCCCGACTTTTAAAATATTCTTACGTGATAGAAAAAAATAACATTATTATAACCAAAACAACTTTTTCGAAGTTTAAATTCGCAGGCCTGTGTTTATTAAAAGAAGCTATAAACTACAATTATCCAGTAGCTTGCTATAGATATAGGTACAAATATATCCACAGACGACATTTTTTGATCGACTATCAATAATGTTGTAATAAGAACCACTCGGCAATCAGAACAAAGTATAATCCTGGTTTACTTAGGTATTTCATCACAAATAACTATGTTATTCTACAGCATAATGAAATAACAAATTGTTAGCAGTTAGTCAAGTATATAAAAGAAACATTTATACTTTCTCGATGCAGTAAAACTTTAACAGAGTGTTGGCCATAACATGAAGCACCTTAGCTCTAAAGATAACAAAAATATACCATCCAGCTAACTAGTTTCAAACTACATTATTGTTCTGTAATTTTTACCATCTTATTTAGGCGGGTAAATTATTACTCACGTATGTCTAACAATAACATTGAGGTATTTGCCAAATTGTTTCGTTTTCTAGGAGTGATAAAAGAAAATCATAGAGGGGAACTAAAATAGTTATATCCCTTACTTTAGGCCCAATATAGTATCAAATTCTCTACCATAGTTAAATATTCCAATTGGGTTTAAGCCTACTGTTACGACAGCGGAAGTCACGTGACGCTAATAACACGTCATGAGCTTCTAGAAAATGTAAGTTCCTTCATGAAGCCTCGAGTGTTTACTAGATTTTCGGTATTCTTTTATATAAGACCGCCGAGAAGTGACGGCAACAATGTAATTGAATTGCAGACAGAGATAGAGACGACAATTGAGTCAAGCGCGTGAATCGTTCGTTCGTTGTGAATTATAGCGTTTGTTTAAGCGTGACTGTGGAAATTAAGTGTATTGCAAAGTTGTATTGAGAAAGAATAAACCAACTTTGTTTAAGAAAGGACTTGTATCACTAAAGTTTCTTCGGAAAGCATTTTTACGGGATATTAACAAACAACACAGAGGCGTAACAAATTTTTGTCAGAAGGGGATAAAAAAACAAGATGGAAACGAGAGTGGCAAATCAAACTACAGCTTAGCAGATTTGATGACAGCAATACAAGAACAGCAAAAGAAACAAGAAGAACGAAAAGATAAACAAGAAAATAGATTACAGCAGTTGTTGGAGGAAAAAGAAAAGAAACAAGAAGAGAAATTACAGCAGTTGTTTGAGGAAAAAGAAAAGAAACAAGAATTACGAGAAAAGATACAAGAAGAGAAATTGCAGCAGTGGCAACTGGAACAAGGAAGGAAACAGGAAGAAAGTCTCAAGCAGTTGCAGGAAAGTCAGCAGCAACTACAGGAAAGTCAACAACAGTGGCAAAAAGTACAAATGGAACACATTAGTAAATTTCAAAGCGAATTAAATACATTAAAGGATGAGCTATTGTCTTTTACACAAGGAGGATACATTAACCATCAACTTAA
>NW_013666634.1:169972-171589 GCF_000517525.1 Limulus polyphemus | reverse complement strand
GTGCTAAAGGGGAGAGCCTGCAAGAGCTGACACAGGACTGGAAAGTATGGCACACAAGGCCTACCCAACTGCACCACCCGATCTCCTCAAGCTGTTGCTGAGGGATCAATTTGTAGATGCCTTGGACAGTCCACAACTGACGATACAAGTAATGAAAGCACGCCCATCTACTATGCAGGTTGCAATGGCCAGAGCTCTTGAATTCGAATTCAACGTTAAGTCCATCACAGAGATACCAAGGTTTGTACAGTCATCAGGATTCAAGGCCAGAAAAGGGCAGCTTTCAGACAGTTTTGAGGGATTTTGCTGGCACTGTAATAAACCTGGGCACAAGAGAGCTCAATGCTGGCAACTTAAACACAGGGGATATGCCACGGCAGAAAAGGCTGCTACCCAGATAGATTGTTGGAACTGTGGAGAGCAAGGACATATGAGGAGCCAGTGTAAAAAGAATATTACCAATAAGTCAGCCTCAAGGAAACCAGTAGTGGTTCGTGTTGATAGACGCCTACAAACCCCCAGTTGTGAAAGTCCCAACAGCTAGGTGTAAAATGCCAAGCACATATAGTGTCTACGTGACAAGAAAGCTGGATGGCCAAAGGTGACCCTTTGTCATAGATTCTGCGTCCCAGCAAACCCTTGTGAGTATCAAGGTGCTGGATCACAAAGGAGTACCAGAAGCTGTACAGAAGCTCTGTGGTGTGACCAGACATTATGCAAGGTTGTGGGGACCAGTGTGGATAACTATCGAGCTCATGGGTATGAAGAACAGACAGAAAGTATACTTGGCTGACATTGAAGACCAATGCATATTAGGATTGGACTATTTACTACCAAGGAAGTGTGTAGTTAACTTCGATAAAATGACGTTTGGAAACAACAAAGGCCAGATTCCAGTAAGTGTTGCTGCATCCGTTGATCTGCATGTCACAGCACTTAAGTCAACTACAATACCCCCAATGTCAGAGAAGATAATTTGGGGTAGGATAAAAGAACATCCCCAAGGCTTGTGGAAGCAGTGGAAGACCCATCTAGGCCAGCAGATTTGAAGATTGGAAGGTCACTTGTAGCAGATCATCAAGTAGTACCTATAACAGTAGCTAATTTCTCTAAATCTGAGCAAACAACTTAAGGAAGGGGCACTGTTCGGTGTGTGCCAGGAGTTAGAGCCAGTTAATGTTAAAGCAAGAAATACAACTATAAAGAAAGGACATACACTTCCAGAACATTTAACTGACCTCCATTAGAAGAGCATAGTCCATTTGGCATAATCACAGGCTCTTCAGGTAAAAGAACTTTTGGCAAATTATGCAGACGTCTTTTCGAAAGGAGATCATGACCTCGGCTGCACAAACCTTGTAGAGCACAGAATAAACACAGGCAATCACCATCCAATAAAGATCCCTCCGAGGAGATTAGCTCCACCAAAGCGACAAGAGATAGAGAAGGTCATGGATGGTCTAATTAAGGAAGGGATAGTCGAGAAATCAGATAGTCCCTGGTCAGCTCCCGTTGTATTTGTCCAGAAGAAGGATGGGACCCAACGTTGCTATGTGGACTTCAGGGCTTTTAACAGTATAACCAAAAAAGACTCATACCCACTGCCAAGAACTGATG
>NW_013666634.1:164791-169059 GCF_000517525.1 Limulus polyphemus | reverse complement strand
GATGGAGCAGATGAACTTTACGTGAAGCAGAAGCCAACGAGTCAAAGACCAGTATAGAAGAAGATACGTCTCGTAAAATTAAGAGACTTTGTTGAATTTTAATTTTGTATTTGTAAATTCTGTACATTTAATTAAGTTATTGTTAATTATCTATTGGTTTAATTTAAGTGGCTATTGATCGGGACGAACAATACTAAGGAAGGGGCAGTGTTACGACAGCGGAAGTCATGTGACGCTGGTAACACGTAATGAGTATCTAGGAAGATCGAGGAACCTGTCGAACGTCCTAGCGTTTGCTAGACTCGCGTTCTTATAGTATATAAGCTGGCAAATAAAGTGACGGCAACAACTGGATAGCAGACGAAGAGATTGAAGATATAGATGGACAATTGAGTCAAGTGCGGTAGTAAGTAAAGTGCGTGAATCGTTCGTTGAGAATTATAGCGTGTATTTAAGTTAAAGTGACTGTGGAAATTAAGTGTATTTTAAAGTTGAATTGAGAAAGAACAAACTAATTTTATTTGAGAATGGACTTGTATCGTTGAAGTTATTCAGAAAGAATTTCTACGGAAAATTAACAAACGAACAGAGACGTAACAATATGTTTCTAGTTGATCATATATTCTACAGGAATAAAACTATCAAAGTGCGGGAGCGTTAATTGTCCTATGAACATTTTCTTTCGATAGATTGACGTTGAAAACATTTGAGCATCTTAAGTAATTAGCACATCTAGAAAAATAAAGTGTTTTGTTATTCAATTTCACTGGTTAACCTAATATATGAATACCACAAGTTTAAAAACTCAGAAAAATGTTGAATTTCGTCTTTTGATAGACATGACGAAAGTGTCATCAACATAGCACTTGTGAAATATTGGCTTGAAGTTTTCTAAGCAGTTGCTCAACCAAGATTATTCGTGGTGGCTAGAAAAAGTGTTGACTATGGTTGGTCCTTGTGAGGACCCCATGGCTATCCCATCCATTTTGTCATACAATTTTCCACTGAATAAATATGGTTGCTTTTTCATAGAATTGGTAATTAGAATCTAAGTTATTCCTTATATAAAGGGTAAATAAGAACGTTCTTTCTAAAGACTTGTCCAAACAAATACCGATGGTTTCATCCAATGGAATACTTACGAATAAAAGAGTTACATAAAAGCTAGCTTGCATGAAGTTTTCACTGGAAGGATGTAGGTTTTTTTAGCTCATCAACAAATAAGAAAAGCTAACAAATTCATCTATCCTATTACATACTCGGTCATGTGGAACACCAAAACACAATCAACACGGACACAATCAATTCTTCAAGGTAATGGGGTGTAATTCGAATGAGGAAAACTTCCGGTAAAGAAGTCTTTATATCTTAAATTACTTCAACTACGCCTGAACATAGATACTATAGATAATTTTGTATGCTTCCTTTCGTGCCTGCTTATTTAGTAAAACGTCATTATTTCTTAAATGTTAAACCGTGTACATTCCAAGCGTTGATAATTCTATGTTGAGCATATGATGTCGGTCTGAGATCGAAATAACACGTGTTAAAACTGAAATTCATTGAATATACAAGAATTTGTTTGATTTTGTTTTGTTTGAAGTTAAACACAAAGATACACAATGGGTTATCTGTGCTCTGCCAACCACAAGTATCAAAACTCGGTTTCTAGCATTGTAAGTCCACAGATATACCGCTGTGCCACTCGAGGTCATCTACGAGAACAAATGTCTGATTTATTTTTCTCATTTCTATAAGTTTTAATTACTATCAATTACAAAATTAATGTTTTTAGCGAATATTTATTTATTTGAAATTAGCTCTTTATATGTTAGTTCTGTTTATTTGTCTTTAAACAGTGGCAGGCATAAAATTTTACTGTTTAAGTAACATCCAGTAGCCCTAAGATATATGACCAAAATCACTTGGACTTACGGGTATTTTTACCCACATACTTCTCAATTTGTTTATTTCAGATTTCAAAACAGAAGTGTGTAAAACTAGCATTTCTTTTGTTTCCCACAAGTCACTGCCCAAGAAACCTTTCGTTCAATATCAGAATTCGTCAGCTCCACTCGAAAATGAAAGAAAAACATTAATGTGCAATGTTCTTTACATACAGCCTCGGGTTAACGGAAAAGTAGACGAATCATTAGAACGTTAATTTTATTGGATTCTAACGTTAAACAATATTTCGTCATTTAAACTATAGCCTACTGCATTTTTATTTTATTTTGAGAGCCACGTGAGTTTAGGCCAACCCTCATTGATTTCATATTTTTAGTGTTATGTTGTAATGTATCTGATTCATTATTTTTTCTGTCTGTGGGTGTTAAAGCTTTGAAGCATAAGGTGAACAACTTTACAACCAGAAAATAAAACAAATAAGATAATTCACAATCAATCTTTCATTAATTTTAGTTAACAATGTGAATGTCAAAATAAAGTGTGAGTTGACTCAATTTTCACAACATTTTGCAATCTTAGTGGACACTTAACTATACAGAATTGTGAACGTGTATTATTGCCTGTACATATTACTCTTTATTTCAAATATTTTAGTGGTCATATCTCTTTATGTGACTAATCTATCGGTGGAAACACAATTTTAGTACCATAATATTGAAAACTATATTTGTTTATTACGAATTACAGCAAAACTTCAGAATTATTTTAGACTTAAAATTTAAGAGATAGCACCAATTACAAGAAAAACTTGAATTTTGTTATATTATATGGAATCTCACAATACAAACATGATATAGGCTATGGAGACAAAGATAAAGAGTAGTTTACTAATACACTGTAGATATTTCATTTACTTAAAATTACGTCATACGTAATAATAAACTTAGTATTCCGATAACTGTTTATTCTCGAAGTCTAAGTTCAAGGTATGTCCAGTTCAGCCTACACTTTGATCAACGTGTGTTAATTCCACTCCTCGTCAATAACCCTGAACACAAGTGAAACAGAGATAAGCTGGACCTATATCAGAGTGAAAAGTATAAAACATACTGTTGGTGTGAACGTGCTTTGTGGTCACTATGGTACATCATACGTGTAAGGGTTGATCAAACCACCTAATTCTCCTTACATCTAATATCCTTAAAGGTTACATTCATAAGGTTAATGTTCAAATCTGAGCATACGAATCCCTTGATGTACTGCTTTGACACATACGGAAGGATGACCCACCAAGCAGAGTTCTCGCATGTACAGAGAAACCGGTTACCTGAGGAGGAGAAACAATTAAACATTTAACTACTAAAATAGAACACTCCTTAAAAGGAACATTTATCGACTACTCTCAAAAGAAAAGTTTCTCCTCGTAAAGTTTATTTTTTCAAAGCCTCAATAGAACAAAAAAAAAACATTATACAAGCCTTGTTTTGCCATAAACATTAGACGAATTTATATAGACTCTTGTGGTGGTTAATGCTAGGTATCCATCCACTTTAACAACTTTTCGTTTGGTGATGGATAAAATTTGGAGGTATACAGTAACCTACGTTTTTGAGAAAAAAACCTCAATGTAATCTTACAATTGTAATATTTCAATTGTGACATTTTCTGTTGTTTTTTGTTGTTGTCGTTCTTTAGGGTATTAGGTTTTTCATTCAATAAAAGTAACTTTTGGTAATGCTATGCTGTTAAATACTTTTTAGTTTTGGATCACAACAGGTATCTTAAGTAAATACATTCTAACTTACTGAATTAAGTATGACTTTGCAAATAATCTATATTATAAATATCGTAGATTTTGTAGGCTAGAGCGACAATTTTTGACGGGTTAGAGTTTCAAAAAGACAGTTGTACTTTCAGTAAGATAAGATATAGACATTGCATGTGACTTGTCACATTCAGTAGGGTAGGGTGTAGACGGCACAGTACCGTGTTCAGTAGGTATAATGTAGACAGTGCAGATGACTTGTCACATTCAGTAGGGTAGGGTGTAGACGACACAGTACCGTGTTCAGTAGGTATAATGTAGACAGTGCAGATGACTTGTCACATTCAGTAGGGTAGGGTGTAGACGGCACAGTACCGTGTTCAGTAGGTATAATGTAGACAGTGCAGATGACTTGTCACATTCAGTAGGGTAGGGTGTAGACGGCACAGTACCGTGTTCAGTAGGTATAATGTAGACAGTGCAGATGACTTGTCACATTCAGTAGGGTAGGGTGTAGACGGCACAGTACCGTGTTCAGTAGGTATAATGTAGACAGTGCAGATGACTTGTCACATTCAGTAGGGTAGGGTGTAGA
>NW_013666634.1:148432-164001 GCF_000517525.1 Limulus polyphemus | reverse complement strand
AGATAACATAGGTTTCACATGGATGAGTAAAAGTGTAGTTAGCATGTTCAATCCCAGATAACATAGGTTTCACATGGATGAGTAAAAGTGTAGTTAGCATGTTCAATCCAAATAATATAGGTTTCACATGGATGAGTAAAAAGTGTAGTTAGCTGTTCAATCCCAGATAACATAGGTTTCACATGGATGAGTAAAAGTGTAGTTAGCATGTTCAATCCAAATAATATAGGTTTCACATGGATGAGTAAAAGTGTAGTTAGCGTGTTCAATCCAAATCATATAGGTTTCATGGTATTCGCATGAAATTCCTTCACACTTCTACTTAACAGTTTCTTAAGATCTTCCTATTCAGATATGACGTATTGTAACAACGTGGTGAGACTCCAAAATCGTATTAATATGACGCACGGAGCCCCTATATAGCATCTCCTGGATTCAGCTCTATATAGCATCTCCTGGATTTAGCTTTATATAGCATCTTCTGGATTCAGCTCTATATAGCATCTTCTGGATTCAGCTTTCACAACCCTTTAATAGTTATTCAGTGATTAATTCAAGAATGGTGACAAACTGCTTGCAAATATTACCTTACAAAGAAATAATGTTAGATACTATTGTGATTTAGAACTTACCGTCGCTCTAGTGGTTTGAAAAGTGATTTGTAGCGTTTTATTTATTTATATTTTATTGTTAACTGGTGTGTTTCAGTTACAGAAACTGACTTATTCTATAAAATAACGATTTTGTAGAAATAATAAAATAACATTTAGTACTGGTATTTTGTTAATTCTCTTGACCAAATACAGTGAATTTTGTATAGCACTGGTGAACATTATTTTACTCAACTATAGCCATTTAAGACTCCGATAATAAAGAAATAATATAATTCAACCTTACCTTTAGTGACTATCATTCCATAACTTTCAGTCGTCATAGTTTTCAGCATGTTTTCAAAATTTGATTTACTCAATGATTGGAGATGATTATTAGAAATGTTCAGAAGTTTCGGTACTTGATTTCTAAATGTTTCTTCACTAACAAATATAATATAATTGTTGGATAGATCCAGTAAGAGATTGGGATTCACTTGTTCAACAGCAAAAGCATAGTTATTCAATACAAATAACTTGTTATAGCGCAAATTTAGAACTCTCAAAGCAAGAAGGTTCTCGAATGCGAATGATCCGACATAATGAATCATGTTAAAAGAAAGGTTTATCTCCTTGAGCTTGGTATGTAAGCCAAAGGCATGGTCCGGTATGATTCTGATTGCGTTATAATAAAGTATAAGTTGTTCAAGTTTGTATAACATTGAAACGTAATTAAAAGGAAACGTATGTAGATCATTATGGATAATCTCCAGACGTTTGATGCTTGTTTTGGAGGGCCCAAAAGCCTGCGGATAAATCTTAACGAGGGAAGTCTTGTATGTATAAATATATTCAAAGCTCACCGTTTCTAAAAGTCCTTCTCTCCAAACTGGAATGTTGGAGTTTGTAAGGCTTAACTTTCCAAACTCACTCACGGGAAAATCTGTACTTAGGACACGCTTCAACTCATCTTCATCACTTAGCTGATCACATATAAGGTAGAGGAATCCTTGTGGTCCAGTGCAGGAACAAGGAGCAGTTTGTCGTGGGTTTGGACAGTAAGAAGAGCTCAACTGTGAGTAAGAAGATAAAGACTTTTCGTAGAAAACGGCGTGAGAAATGTTGTTATCTGTTAAGTTCAAAATAGATTCAGCTGGAATATCATTTTCACCAAAAGTAACGTAGAAATCAACAAGCCACGTAAAATATACGTAGATGAGGTTGAAGTTCATCTCTTTACTGATGTTGTTTTATACCTATTCATAGAAATGGAAGAATGAAAAACATATCTACGTTTCATTGGTAACCCTGCCAGTTATAGTTTAAACAAATATTTCGATGTTTTTAGAAAGCACGTTGTTTCCGTGTTATTAAACACGTCATTACTCTAACTGACAGTAACTCTTTAACAAAATACGAAGTCCAAATCATTTAAAAATGTCTTATAAACTTGACCTTTCTCTCTCGAATGTAGTTATGTTTTAGTGAATTCATCTATAAGCCAATTTGTTTTAATAAATAAGGAAAACATACTTACAAGGCTGCGGGTTATGTTGCAGTAACAGGTCTACCGCGACGTCATTCGGCTACTATAGCAACGTCTTATTTTCTAGTATTCGAATAATACACTCGGTCAATTTTTATCCACGAGTTTACGTTGGCTAGTAACCAAGTAAGTAAACTAATACCTTATCGTGATTTGCATTACAAGAACCCAACAATGATGTTCGTTCTTAAATATCCGTAACCTTGTTCCACTTGTGTTTTTAAGGGCATGTATAATAATTCACTTTCAAAAATTACTGATAAAAATATTGATTCGGTTATTCATCTTTAGCTACCCGTCCTGATATATCACACAAGCGAAAAAGTTCGTTTTAAAAATGTGTTTTTATTTTGTATACCCAAACAATAAAATTAAAATACAGTGCACAAAAAAACTGAAATATCATACGCTATGACAACTAACTTAAAGTTTAATAAACGTTATAAAAATATCATGTTTCCCAAAACTCAGTATAGATTCATCATCTAACTTCTCTCTATTTATATATATATATATGTCATATTGTATTTGTATATAAAACTTCAAGGACAGTCCTTGGGTTATATTTCATAGAAGTTATAAACAGGAATAGAATTAAAATACAACTTTTTTGGGCTGTAGTTGTCTGCAGAACCTTGACTCAAAAATCGACGTTTGTATTTATTGCCGTGAGCAGTTTGTTCAGCCAAACAAAAGCCCTTGTTAAAAAGACCGAAACTTCGTCCAACTATCAAGGTTCCTCAACCAGATGGAGTTCGTAGCACGTAGTACCATTGAATTACTTACACATGATTGGTTGGAAGGCTCTTAGTTTCAGTAGACTCTCTAACCATAGTAATAATTTTAGTCAATCTTATCGACTGATATATTTAAACTTACTTAATTTAGTTTTTCATTCATTTTAGTCAAAGTTATTATTAATTTAAAATAATGAATATAAAATGTTATAAGAGTGATTTTCAGTTATTTATAAATGTCATCTTGTCTTAAGATCTAACAATTTTTATTGCTCTTTAAGTCAAACATCTGAAATATGATCGTTTTTCTTCCTTGTTCATTTCACCGGTTTCTTTCCAGATACACAAATAATTAAAAATAGATGTTCGTTACATAATTATTAGCCAGTAAAATCCAAGTCAAACACCTAAAGTAAAAAAAAAAAGAAGCAACAAAAACATTAGCATTGTTAATTCAAAATTCTATGTTCACCAAAGCTAAGTTCTTAAAAAAGTGTTTGAGCTTCAGGTGGAAAATAATGAAAAAAGTTAAACTGTAATGATCACCTTTATCCAATCCTTTATGCGGATTTTTTTTTGCTTTTTTTCATAATTGCCGAGTAATATGTATGAAATAACTCATCACATTCGTCAAGCTTTTAGTAAATTGATAGTTTTCGAAGACAGCTCTTTTCCCTTAAATCACTTTTTTACTCTAATGCTAAAATAAATCCAGCTCTTTCTATATATTTATACTGTGAAAATGTATTATTGGTTTAACTTGTGTAGACTTGAGATAAAAATAAATGTTTAATATTCGTTTTATTTAATTAGCTCCAACTAACTACTTTGCTAATATAACATAATTTTGATATGATTTAAAGCTTTATCTTTTGTAAGTTCTGTGAGAAAAACAAGATAGTCTAGCTAGTTGAACATAAAATTCTCTTACAATTTTATGAGTTGCGAAAGTATTGATCTATATAGTTAGTTTATCCAGTGTATAGAAATTCTGGGGAAAACACCATCAACTTCAAGTTATTATTACAAAACTTCGAAAAAGTTTTATACTTAAAAACTGCAAGTTTAGAAGCCAGTATCAGGTCCAAGTTATAGAATTAAAACTTAAAAGACGTTTTAATTTCCACTAAATAAACCAAACTTAGAGAGTCCAATATCAATTCCAAGTTATAAAAACAAGCCTTGAAAAGTATTCTATTTTTTCATAAACAAGTCCAAGTGAAAGTTATGAAAGGAAGACTTTTAAAATGTTCATTTCTTATTTAATTGAAATCTATAAGAAGAAATTGGTTATAATTTTTCGTTATATCTCTGAATGTTTCGTCAGTTATAAAACTGAAAATATATCCAAACAAGATAATGTAAATAAGGAAGTTAATGCAAGACACGTATGTATACTATGAAAAAAAAGAATAAGTTATACGAGTATCGTATATAGATGAACATTCAACGACCAACAACAGGGGAATTCTAGTGCTACATATCTGTGATCACGTATTAAACAAAACAACTTTCAAAGCTATCATACAAACCGTTGAAGTTTAGTCTGTCAGAGTATTGTTCAATTCATCGAAACCAGTTTAAGATAGCTATTTTGTCATTATAAGACAGATTCTAAATACAGTTCCAGGTGTCAAGCGTTGTAGCGTCAGTCGTAACTGATGTGTACTACAGCACATCTGATCCAAGTGGGAAACTGACTACCCAAGCAAATGATCTATATTTTTCATTCTTCTAACCTGTTAATCTATACAAGTTATGTTTCATCAATGACTGAGATAAGTAATCAATGACACTTAGAACAATCTGGTTTATGGTAAAATGTAAACTTTTTCTTCATAGTAATAATATGTAGTCCCCGATAATCAGCGGTAAGCTTTTTGACTTAAACGCTAATCTCAGTTGTTCAATTCCCCTTGGCGAAAAAAAAAAGCTCATATAACACCATGTGTAGCTTTTGCTAAAAAAAAAACCAACAACAATATGTATATATATATATATAAGCTAAAGTTCATTTCCTTCAAGAACAAAATAAACTACAATACAAATTCTTACAAAACTAAGTTAAATATTATTTTGTACCGCTCTACATCTTCAAAGATGATTTTCAGAGTAAGTCTATAAAACATAAGAACACTAATACCACGTGGTTTTACTTTGAAGAGCATCTGAAGATGCAAAACTGGTAAAAAATTATGTTTTAAAATTTTTGTTTTATTTTTTATATGTATATAAACTAATATATATTAGAATAGATTGGGCCTCACGTTTCATCCTCCCTAAAATTCATAATTTTGGTGATGACAGAAAATAAATTGCATTATTTGGTGAAATGGTCGAAAAGTAAAGGTTACATTGAATGTTATTGTATGTAACGATATTAAAAATTAAATTATAATGTAAAGTAGCCCAAAATATATATATATATATATATTAAGATTTGTGTTTATTAATACTAAAATTAGAATTATTTTGCGTGTCAATTTGTACTCCAAGTAATAGAAAATTATTGAATTATTTAAAAGAACAAGGGAAACCGCGGAATGGAATTTTTAATGTGTTATTAATACAGACATAATGTTCCAAAGTATTCATGAAATATATTAAAATCCAAGTTCATCTTAGGTTTATAGTAATTTAGTAAAAAACAAGTATTACGCATCTACGTTGATAGTGAAATAACGACAAAATCATGAAATGTTCTGATCCAAATTATTAAGTTCCTATTAATATCAACAAATTTGAAATTACATCCATTAATTAGCTGCGTAATAAGTACCACAAGGAAATTTGATTAGAATACATAAGAGAATTTTAGGCAATAAAATCGTAAATATGTACTTATATTTGGTGTATATATTACACCGAGCATAAGTGTTTCTATCATGTAAAAAGCAGGAAGCCACAACGCGTTGTTTTAATTTGACATATTACATTTTACCTATCATAATTTTGATCTATAAAAAATAATTCTATGTATCACGTGAATCCAGATTGAAGTTGATCATCTCGGTGAGCTACAAACAACTCTATTTCTTTATTTATTTCCTTCTTTTACGTTTTCTTAAGTTATCTTACATCCGTCTTTCACAAGTGAGCAGTACGTTAATGTTTAAAAAAGGCTGTAATAATTTCTATAATTTTTTCTTGGTAAATACCTAGCTCAACAAACCACAATATATAAAAATTGCCGAGTTCTAGTTCTAGCTGGTAACATAAGCATTTCTAACCACTTTTACATAATAAGAGATAGAACGTATAATGCTAGATTACGTTATTCACGTAAATGTGTATAAAACTTCCATTACAAATGACACAGTTTACCTGACAAAAATATTGATACCATTAAAATAGTTCAAACAGCAGCAGATACTTGGTCACTGTACAGTTGTGCTTCCAAACCTGCAGCAGATACTTGGTCACTGTACAGTTGTGCTACCAAACCTGCAGCAGATACTTGGTCACTGTACAGTTGTGCTACTAAACCTGCAGCAGATACTTGGTCACTGTACAGTTGTGCTACCAAACCTGCAGCAGATACTTGGTCACTGTACAGTTGTGCTACCAAACCTGCAGCAGATACTTGGTCACTGCATCAGTGAGTAGCGTAACATGATTCGATGTCATTTATATTCCCATTTCTGCTCTTCTTACTTGATGGCAATAATCACCATCATACGGGAATTATTTTTTTGTGAAAACTAACTGCACTCTCTGTATTACAAAATCTTTGAAGGAACGCCAGTGTAGATTTGATTATTAATCTTCATAAAATGCTAAAGCCTTTAATCCCAAATCATGATTGATACTCATGTATAAAGAAACTACGTCAAAAGTTAACCAGCATCTATTACTGTTGAGATTCCCAGACAATTTCGTAAGAGCATTCAAATCGTCCCTAACATAATTGTTTATCGATTTAGGAGTATAAAGACATAACCAAATAGCGCATTCTGAACAGTTGTTTATTAAGAAGTTCAAGTGCACTTTGAATGTATAATTTCTATTCAGTTATATAACTTTATGATAAATTTTTACTATTATTTTATACCGTTTTATTCTAGACATGTTCAGTAAACAGAAAATGTATACTGTTACAGATTCCCATGCTAATGCCCCCCCCCCCCCAGTGGCTCAACGGCAGGTTTGTAGACTTATAAAGCTAAAAACTTGATTTCTATACTCGTGGTGGGTACACCAAAAATAGCCCATTATGTAGCTTTGTTCTAAACGGCAAAAACATCAAACAAGTATATGAGGAGCTGCCTTTCGATGCAATGGAAGCGCTTCCTGTGTTATATGTGTATTTTAAACTGGATACAAGGTCATGTCTCTTTCATTTCTTGAATGTTCGAAGTGTTCCTCTGTATTTCTTTTGACTCTCTTTCTATCTACATATATAAAGCACAGTTGAACATATTTTTGTCTCTCTAGTGTCACAAAGTGCTGTGGTGACCTGGTTGAAACCCTCTCCCCCATACACACACACACACAAGCTACCACCACCAAAGATCAAATGGAGAAGCAATGGAACAAACGGTTGGATATTGATACCCGTTTCTATGTTATCCTATTAATGTCATGAACGAAGTTTTTCAACTGAGTGAGGGAGACAGTACCGAAATAAATGAAGTAGAGGTCAAACGAAATTGGCGTTTAATGCCATGCGTAGCACAGGTACCTTTGTATCGGATGAATGGTTCGTGTGCTAAGGCTCAAAATGATGAAAGGGGCGCCCCATGCTCACACTTGAATCATTACCAGGTACCACTGACAGTCATAAAGAAAACAAATTTTAGTTTGATATTTTAATTTCTTCCTCATAGTAGACTTACGTCAGTTGAAATATTCATGAAATTTTGTAGTAAACCGGATAATGTGTTATATTTGAATACGTAGGCTTAAGTTAGTGGAAGAGAAGTTAGTAACACAATATTCTTTTTCAATCGCGGATAACCAATAAAAAAAGTGACCAAAGTAATTTTATCTATGCTTTCGATCTGCATTACACGACATGGGTGAGAACTGGTGCTTATGATGTCATTTACTGGAATAGAGAGTGACATACATTAAAATGTATATAACATTACTCGTCCTACACACTGTTCTAGTTTCTCCCATTACCCAATTTACAGTATACAAAAGCACTTCAAACTGAAGAAATACATAATTCAAAATGTGAAAAACGTACTTGTTTTTTTTTCTGTAAACAGTTTTTCACACTCTGAATAATGAACTTCTTCAGTTGGAATTATTTTTGTATATTGTAAGTTACCAAATGTTATGAAACTTGGTTTTATTGGAGGTATAAGTTTGGTTCTGGCATAAATTATAATTTCCAGTGGACTTTCTTTCCACATGTAAAACCTCTCTCAGACAGCTAAAGTGAATTTAAATTACTTTTTATACATTTTTTTCTCTAATATTTATCATCTCTTCCCCATACAAGTACTGTTATCAGCACGTTTAATACCAGTATTAGAAAAACAGAACCTTTATATAAATATATTTCCAAATTATACTAATTTTTCTTTTCTTTCCTTCTCTTTTTATTGTATTTTGAATCATTATTTGTTTGCTTGTTTTTGTTAAACCCATCATGGGTATCGAAACACGGATTTTAGTGTTATTTATAAACCTTTAGACTTAATGTTGAGCCATGGGGTCTATACAGAATAATGTTTACTTCTTTCATTACTAGATAGCAGCACGTACAACGTACATAAAAGGAGAACGTTTACATCAAAACAGCTAGCTAGGCATGGCCTGCTAGTTAGGGCATTCGGCTCGCAATCTACAGATCGCGGGTTAGAATCCTCATCACCTAGCATGCTCGCCCTTTCAGCTGTGGGAGTGTTATAATGTTACGGTCAGTCCCACTATTCGTTGGTAAAAGAGAAGCCCAAGAGTTGGCGGTGGGTGATTATGACTAGCTGCCTTCCCTCTAGTCTTACACTGCTAAATTATGGACGGCTTGCGCAGATAGTCCTCATGTAGCTTTGTACGAAATTCAAAATAGACAGACAAACAAATAATAGGTACCCTGTATACAAAATGAACTTCGTTGGATGCTCCATGAAATGAAAACATAATGTACAATAGAGTATAGTCCTTCCAGAACAGCTAACTGTGCAACAAACACCACAATAATAAAGACATTACACTAGCAAGAACACATCTCAGAATTCTATATAAAAACTTTAAATTATCAAACTATGGACTCACTAATTGTAAAAGCTAAAAACAGAAGGACTAATTTTGTTTCTTTAATTTTATGTTTTAATTTCTTCAGTTTCTCACTTGGAATCTTATTGTTACAAAACTGACTGTTAAAATTCTATTTCAGTTTTAACATGTAATTACAAGTAGTTTCAAGCAGTTAATATAATGAGACGTTTAACAAGGTATATTTTAAATAATGCTCACTAGATGGCAGCAATAACTAGTGACCCTCTCGATACATCAAAACAGGTTGATATGGTTTAATTGAATATATATCATGTGAAATTTTCAGCGTTGTATAATGTGTTTTTCTATATGAACTATATTATATATTAAAATACATCTAGATTTATACAATTGCAATAATTTAATGAAAATGAAAATTTTCAAACTGACAAATTCTAAGAGGACTGATCTTCTTCAGAAATCTCAGTCAGTAGTAATCTCTTAAAAGTTTACCCAATAGCGTAAATTAATAGCTATTCAGAGCTTCCATTATCTATTATTGCATTCGTGGTATTATAAACTATATATATAGCGAGATGAATATTCTATAAACTATGTATACAGCGAGATAAATACTGTATAAACTATGTATACAGCAAGATAAATATTCTATACTGTCAAGTTACAAGAAAATTTAACTACTAATTTTTATCTAACTGCAATGCCAGCTACAAATTATAAACTATGGGTGAAAACATCCCAGAGACTGACTAGTGAATCTAGAGATTGATTAATCCGAATTATTAGAAATATAATATTTATTTCTTATCTGAATTAATAAAAATATAGAATTACTGACTGATTAGATAGTTACAAGAATGACTTAAATTTATCTGTAATACAAGTTACTGGTTGTTGTGTGTGTAAGTAATGTCGAATCTGCCTATCAACTAACGGTCATTATCAACCACCAATTCCTAACTTTCTTGTTGCATGAAATATTACCTTTAAAATAACCTTGTAATGACAACTATAGACTATCAACTAACGGTCATTATCAACCTATTTACTTTCAACTTTTTTCTAACATAAAATACTAATGTTTTAGTAGCTTTGTGATGTCACATACAAACTAGCAACAAATGTTTTCTTGTCAGTTATCGGCTTTTAACTTAATGGTTATATTAATTTTGCCCCCCAGTGGCACAGCGGTATATCTGCGGACTTACAACGCTAGAAACCGGATTTCGATACCCGTGGTGGGCAGAGCACAGATAGCCCATTGTTTAGTTTTGTGCATAACTACAAACAAACAATATTAATTTCTCTGACTGTATTTTTGACACGTTTGATAACGTTGGATCTACGTTTCTCTTAACAATTAGCTTAATTTCTTCAAGTTGTGAACAGGTGGTATTACATAGATAATAGGTATTTACGTTTTCTTTAAAACATTCATTTATTTTTCTTCTAATAAAGACTTATTTTATCATAACCCAGGAAAGTTAGATTAAAACCGCTGAGTCCTGTAATTCCGTGTAACTTTAATGACTTTTCTTTACTAAGGCATTCTCATATTTGTCGCTGTGTTTTCTAACAGTTGGTAATTATTAGTTTGTTTGAAATTAAGTACAAAGGTACACAATGGGCTCTGCCACTGGGGGCTTCTTACATAGTACATTGACTACAGTTATCTATGACGTCATAAATATCTATATCTCAGAATTCAGTAAACAGACCTGAAATAGATTAAGGAGTTTCGTCACCATTGGTTGAAATTCATCTTGGATTTATTCGTTTATTGTGCATTATTATTTAAAGAAAAACGTACTAATGTTATATCTTTTTTATGTGTTAAAAACTGCCGAATTCACCTATACAACGAAGGTAAAATAATATATTGGCATAAGTGGCTGTTTCCAGTATAATATTCCGCGTTCATAGCTATGTCTCGATCCAGATATATACAGAAAAGGAGGGCGAACTCGAACAACTTGTTTCGTGGTTTATTTATTCGTCCACTTCCTCTCTTCTTTTTAAATGTTGGGACAGTGAACCAGAAGATAATAAACTAAGGAAACGACCTTGAAAATCTTTTACTAAAACATAACGAAGCTAGTGCGGACGTGATTCGCATACAGGATAGAGGGCACTAGAGTGTAGCATTTAATTCTTAGCCCTGAGTTGGTGGGAATATCTTACTCGAGTCTGTGGGATTCTTCAAATGATGTATTTATAATTAATCATGCTACCGCTCTAAGCTAAATAATAACAAGGTTTTTTTAACACTTGTTGGTTGAGTTATTACTTTCTTTGAAATATTTTAAGTTTTAAGATGCGGGTGAAACATGCGTTCTCAAACATTTCACTTGTATTATGTTGCTTAGAGCGTCATAAATGAATGTCAGCCTCCTCGCTCATTTTCTGCCAATCACCTCGTGACTTTTCTTCTCAAGGTTGTAGAGAAATTTATTACCCTCCATATCTATCTCTCTATCTGTCTACATTTGCCTCTCTCTTGTTTTCTCTTTAGTAAAACGTGAATTTGCTAGACAATTCAAGAGAGATTACACTGCAAGTCATTGCACGAACACTTTACAGTGTAAAACTACAGTCAGACTGGTGTGTCATTAACTAACAAAAGTTAATGACGTTTGCTAGAATGAACATTTTAATGAGGGCGCAACAAGTCTTCGTGTCTCTGCACTTCAACCTGTACAGGGTGTCATAACCTGAAAGGGACATGCCAACCAGTTTGATAATATATCTGGCCAAGTGCATAACTACGATTAAGTAGAGTTCTTTGATAAGTCTTCATCAATCAATAACGTGGTAAAATTTCAATATGGCATTCAATATCACATCCATCCGTATCTATAATGGATTATACTTCCATAAAATTACCCATCTTAATATTGTGTCATTCGTTTAAACAACTTTCCATTCAAACATAAAATCTACACCTAACTGTTTATTTATCCACAAATATTTTCATGTTTTAATAACCATGTAATATAAGATTCGTTATCTGCTGGTTTGTGTGAATGTTTCATCTGGTATCGTTCGAAGATTAAATTAAACCAATGGGAAAATACTAGTCGTTCAACTTTCCAATTGCCTTTGCTTTAGAAGACCTTTCATTTTAATTGTTTTTCATATAACTCCACCCAATAAAAGAGCCTAATTTTACAGGATCAAATCTAAACTATAAAGAACCCTTAATTAATGAACCATACAGTTGTTAATCAGGCTATCCTAAGACCTGTTTCTTTGCAGTATCATTTAAATGCTATAGTGAGTCCATTGGTCTTAACTCAACAATTAATGTTATATTAAGGAAATGATATTATCATCCAGAGGTTCATGTATAGTTTTCTAGTTTTAAAGGCTATTGAAAACATTGTATTCCAAGAAAATATGATCCTAAGAAGTCAAGTTTCCTTCTATTTTTATTTTATCAAAAACAAATTTCACAGAAAACATACAACTAAATCAAACAGACTGTTTTATATTCACTGTGGGCTTCTTTTTTTTTTTCAATAATAATACTGCCGAAAGCGACACATTCTGCCTTGTTAACTAGCTTGTAAAAATACTTTGCTATTTATGAGATAGAGGAAATTCATAAATAAAATCCACAAAAAATAAAATAATCATAGTGGACCCACGACTTGAGAATATTTCGCGCTCTGAATCCATAACTTCCAGACCGTTTTACTAGAAAACACGCTTAGGTTATAAACTTTAGGTTATAACATCTTTAGGTTATAAAAGTAAATAATTTATGTTCCAAAACTGAGGCTTGCTTAAGTAGCTCAGATCCGGTTGGACAAATTAATTATAAATGAACTCTTTTTTTTTTTTTGTAAAAAAGAAAAAATGTAAAGAAAAAACAACGATGGGAGCTTTCAAAATGCCCGGGAGGTATTTGTACATCTAGAGCTCTCAAATTGTTAAACTAAAATTAAATTAATGATTTATTCTTTTAAAAGTATTCCAATCACGTTATGTAGAGATAATTTTGATAGCGCTATTTCAATTTTATGGTTGTTCGTCATTCTTTAATATTCTATACAAAAAGATATAAAAAATCAAATGGAAAGAAGTTGAAAAATACTCATTGATTAAAAATCGCCAAAACCCATAAGTAAAACGTTAAACTAAAAACACATTTATTTTACATAATTTTCAACATTTAACGTCGATTTACATTTTGTACCAAATAGCTGTTCATTAAATAGTTTTTCATCATTCCAAACTGTGAAATATTTTTTTAATAACCAAATTGTATAGGTATACATTGAAATGCTAATTATAGCCAAGTTGGTATTCTTATAACTTCTGACATACTACTATTTTAAGCTTAATTTGAGTCTTCCACTTTCAGTTTGTGCTACATAGAAAACATTATGAACCAGGGATATTAATATATAAACTAATTAGTAGAATCAACATTCTTCCCTTGTGGTGGATCAACGGTAAGCTTATGGACTTACATAAGATGTCGATTTACGTGGTGAACACAATAGTAAGACTGATTTTGCTCTAAAAAAATAAACTAATCTTTATTCTTGATTTCCATTAGTCTTAAAAAAAAGAGAGAACAAAGTTGGACAACTGACTTCATAATGGGCTAACTGCGCTCTGTCACCACGACTACTTTCGTATTGTTAAATACACTGAAGTGAGTTGGTCAAATTACTATGGTTATTAAGTTACTAAATTAATGAGAAATTAAATATTACTACTTGTTAGGGTCTAGTATGTGAAACAATAGGATTAATTAAATAAGCTCAGGTATTTAAGATGAATTGCATGCTTTTCAGCTACTGATTGGTGGTGTTTGTTTATGAGATATTTAAATATTGCAAAAGTATGACAGTTTTCTATTAAAGTAATAGGAAATAATTAACTTATAGGAACTTTATTAATGTTGTTTTGGAAGCATCCGCTAAAAGAATAACGGCACGTAGATATTCAGAATCCACAAAATAACAGAATATTCGAGAGTCTGGTGGAACAGAACGGAAGTGAAAGGTGTTTATGTAGCGAGAAAACAAAATATAGGAGGTAGCTAAATACATGAAAAAATACACTTTATTAGAATATCTGTCTGTATTTTCATGCCACCCCCCAGTGGCACAGCGATATGTCTGCGGACATACAACGCTAGAAACCGAGTTTCGATACCTGTGGTAGGCAGAGCACAGAGAGCCTTTTGTGTAGCTTTGTACTTAACTATAAATTTTTAAGACATAAATGAGGTTTATATATTACTTCCAGCGAAGTGTACATATGTAGGTTTTAAAACATTCAATATATTTCTATTTTTAGAGGTAATTTAGGTACACCAAGCACTGATGCTTGGATGGTGTTTAATTTTTTTTGGGGGGAGGGACTTCTTCGTGATCTTGCTAATTAGAGTTTTCAGGAAAACAGTTCCTTTTGAGATAATTCTTGGTGTTACCATGCTCTAGATGGAATGCCAGTAAAAAATACAAAACTGGTGAAAGATGAAAATTATTCCAGTATTTGAACAAATCTTCAATAACACGTGCAACTGGACACCTTACTATAAAGATTTCTACATTCTCTGCTCAACAGAAAACAAAAGAGCACATTATTAATTTGATATTTAGAGCCAAGCCTTAATGATACCACTTTTTCTTTTCCGACATGCTTATAACTGTAGATATTCTTTAAACTCAAACTTAGCAAAATCGAAACTCAGGACTTTTCTAACCATTTTTGTAACTTGAATATAATAGAGTTTGAAAGCCTGTTTCGTTAAACATAATTGTTTGCTCTTTATAAATGGAAGATATAATTTTACTGGCATTCTTTGTGGAATATGTCGAGAATGGGGCTTCTGTTTAAAACGTATGCTAACCCTTGTTCATAAAGATAGGATAAAATGTCCTATGCCTTATTGAAATATCTATTTGTTTCTTTCACACGTTCACGCAAACCTACTCAAATGGCTATTTGCTCAAGTGTGTCATGAATGTTGAAGCGGTAGACTCGAGGAAAGGTGGTTATTCAATAGCACCCACCGTCAGCTCTTGGGCTACACTAATGAAATAGTGAAATTTAGCCGTCACTTTTATTAAGCACCCACAGCCCCAAAATGCGGAACGAGCTTTTGTCACAACGGGACGATAATCACAAATCACCAGTATCACAAACAAAGCATCCTAATCACTAGGCCAAGCCCAGCTCAGCTGATGTTCTTTTAGCACAAAGCTATACATTTGGCTATCTGACTCTTTCCATCACGAGAATCGAACCCTAGATTTTGCATTGTAAGTCCGTAAAGTTACCGCTGACCCTCCCCCTCCTTTACCACACTTACAAGATACAGGATCAACTGAAATAAACAAATGTAAGACTATAATGAATATTTAGATTATGTAATGGGTATTTAGACTATTATTGCTATTATAATTTGACGTGTAGATAAACTAGAAGTTTGTTTGTTTTTGTAATTTCGCGCAAAGCTACACGAGGGCTATCTGCGCTAGCCGTCCC
>NW_013666634.1:144219-147432 GCF_000517525.1 Limulus polyphemus | reverse complement strand
CCTTATCCACCTGGCCCAAAACTAGAAGTTAAGGAACAATTAATTCACATAAATTTTTCTGAAAGGCTGTTGCATTATAAAAATAATTTAATTTTCATAATAAGCAGAGTAAAATGCACTAGGTATAAAAGTGATTAATAAGACGTCCTTTTTTAGGAGCAATTACTTTGTGCAGGTGCGTATGATTGAAATAGGTGTATATGAAATTGCTTCATATTGTTAGCCTATGTGGTATCGTGTATTTTGTGTTTGATGTTAAGCACAACACTACACAATGGTCAAACTGTGTTGTTCTCAACGTTATAAGCCTTCAGACTTACCGCTGAGCCACTGGGGAACGGTCTACTGTAAAGTTATGTAAAATCTCTTGCATATTCAACCACTAATTACTGAAAGTGTAAAGCTTAATTTGATTATTTTTATCACATTTATCTATACCCTCCGTTTGTTTGTTTGGTATTTGAACTTGAGTTCAAATCTACACAAAGGGCAATCTGTACTCTGTCCACCATGGGTATCGAAACCCGGTTTCTATCATTGTAATTTTGCAGACATACCACTGTGCCACCGGGGGGGGGAGGGTACTTCTCTGAAATAGCATTTATTCAAATGTTAAATTCAACTGAAATGCTTGTTACTACCGCTAAACACTTTGTACTTGAGCAGAAAGAAATCATGCACACAAAATATTGTCCTACGATATCATAATCTCGTCATGTCGGAAATGAGACCAGAATCTTATAGCTGCGTGACACTTCCTGCTCATGATTTCAACAGCATTCTGTGACTTAATGTACAACGTTTGATGTTACGAAAATAGACAGCAGTGAATCAGTGATCCATGAAAAATGTTTAAACAGATTACATCTTAGGTGCATTAAGCCTAAAACTGCGAAACGTTACAGCCTTTTAGGGTGCTAAGTGAGATAATTCATGAGATGTTTGCTGAAAGTTCAGAGCCTATATCTAATACAGTGCTGATGCTCAAAAGTGACGTTAGGAACCAAAAGACGGATCTTCTTTTTTCTCCGGAAGTAAGGTCTCCTAGTTCTTTAATTGAATAAGGTTCATACATACAGGACATGATTTCGGTTGTCACGAACAGAATCATCTAAACTCTCTATACTCATTAAAAAAGGTCACTTCTGCCAAGACAACGCTACTTGCATGAATGCGTACCACAGGTGACGTTATTAGAGCTTCACGTATTGGGAACGAGCCTAATAACGCCACCCTTGCCATGCCCTTTCGGCAGTGATTCCTTGAGCAAGTTCTCCATTCCTCCTGACCAACACCTATTCAAAATGTTGTTCTTTGTGAGCTGCATACTAGTGTTTTGGCCATTTTCTCTATTGTAGATAATGAACTATAAGTAGAAACCATACTTAGTCCCATGAGGCCAGATAATTTCGATTAATTGCATTTTTCTGTTTAATTATGGAAGTAATTATTGAACTTTTCTAGATAATAAATCTTAATGCCTCATGACTGTACACGTTGTCGAGAATCTACGTTTTTTTAGTTTTTTTTTAAAGAAAACCTTTGCACTTCCAGACTCGTACAGCGATAGAAAGGAGGCGGCCAGGTGGTTAGGGTACTCGACTCGTAATCTGCGAGTCGCGGGTTCGAATCCCCCGCCACACCAAACATGCTCGCCCTTTCAGCCGTGGGAGCGTTATAATGTGACGGTCATCCCACTCTTCGTTGGTAAAAGAGTAGCCCAAGAGTTGGCGATGGGTGGTGATGACTAGCTGCTTTCCCTCTAGTCTTACACTGTTAAATTAGGGACGGCTAGCGCAGATAGCCCTCGTGTAGCTTTGCGCGAAATCCATAACAAACAAACAAACATACTTCACACTTGAACTACTTCTTTGCAGACATTCTGTTGAGGATAGTTCCTCCATGGATCAACAGCAATTTAATGCTGAAATTCAGGGTTCGATTTTTCTTCTTTTTTAAAGAAGACTTCAGAGTACTTTAAAGAACCAATCGACAAATACAGAAATTGTCTTATTAATAGATCACCTCTTGCTATTTTGTGCAACTTTGAAAATATGTGTCCTATGCTTATGTTTGTCTGTCTATAACCAAAACTTTCCTGACCTATGCTTTTACTTGATAGAAACTTTGGTTTGAAAAACTTTCAAGTTTTAACAAATTAAAGCCTAAAAGCCAAGCTGGAGCGTTCAGAAACTGTTGTTTTTCTATGCCCCGCGCAGGTATAAAGAAAAATGAACATTCTGAATCATCAGAGTAGGTGTCCACACGGGCGTAAAATATCTGAGTAGAATGAGTGTTTGACCTCGAAACTTTTAAGGGTTAAGTATGCCCTAGAGGGATTCTAAGCCCCTTACCTTGTTCGTCTTCTCATTTCTGCTAGTTTGACAGCCATTTATATTTTTGTCCTTACTACTTAATGCCTTGATGTCTGGCTTTATAAGTTTTTTTTGTGTGTGAAATTGAGCACATTTAATAACAAAATAAAATATCGAGAAATGTAAAGATATCAAAATGCATAACAAGTATATATAGTTTTTAGAAACTTCTATTCGCTTAAAAATGAAACTAGTTTTCCTGCAGCTTTCAAAGCCAATGAAATGAACGTCGATATTGGCGTGGGTACCTTTGCTAGTTCTTATAAAAACGTTTCGATGTACATTGATCACATGATTACGACCCTCGTCTAATATCGCGCTAAACTACATTTTGAAACAGCAATAACATGCTTGAACGTGTCTTGCTTGAAAGCGATTTATTTGATTAAAGTGGGTATATTTTGGTTCACAAACATTGAATGTGACACTCGAGTTCATTTCGCTATCTCTCAATTCCCTTGCATGATGCGGTTGAAGGTAGTTAAATGTTAATCGCTTCTGATCAGTTAATTGAGTCACAACTTCTTGTCTGATGCACTTTAATATTTAGGTACACTTATTGACCAACAAATAGTATCAAGCAGCAACCAGTTTCAGAAAATGATGTTCAGAGAATAACAGACAGCAAAGATATGATAAGTAAATACAAGTATGCGTTAAGGTCGTGATATACTCCTATTTTGTTTTCCATTCTTATGTGCATCAGCTTTATTTGGGTTGTATTTATTCCTATCAAGCATTGACTCGTACAAGCTGTCGTTCATTACTGGTTTGTTTGTTTTGAATTTCGCACAAAGCTACACGAGGACTATCTGCGCTAGCCGTCCCTAACTTAGCA
>NW_013666634.1:109718-143374 GCF_000517525.1 Limulus polyphemus | reverse complement strand
CGAACCCGCAACCCTCAGATTGCGAGTCGAGCGCCCTAACCACATGGCCATGCCGGGCCATTCATTATTGTTAATCAAAAATAGATAGCTTTAGAATTACATTATTAAGCTAAGTCAAGGGTTCTACTTTGGTATCCCACAATCTTCAGATTATTGATATCAAGAATCAGTCCTATTATACATATTCAAGGCAAATAAAATCCCAACTTCCACTAATATGGTCCTGAACGACCTTGAACGATCACTCGAAATGAATATGGCCTCACTCTTGGAGGGCATGATACAGAAACAGGCCCAAAAAAGTCCACACCTTATAGAACAATATTTGGAACCATTGCAAGGAAATGTAGAAGCACTCTGGCAATGTTTGCAATTAACAACTTTGTCCAATCATTTTTCTCGCGGCCAGTTCATACAGCATGGCATCACAGTTTTCTTCAGTATGAGACATTTTTTTAGTTATTTTACATTTTTGATATATTCTGAGGACTAATGCTTTGAGCACTCAATAACAGATGGTTTTAATAAAGATACTCCTACTAGACAAGCAGCGACTACAATGACCTTCTTTAAGCCTTAAAAATCCCTACGATTGACTATTGTTTTGAAAACTGGCTGTAACATGACTAAATTTCTTCATTCACAACATTCAGACTCTCTCTTGAGATATAACGCAATCAATGCCTTTTTTTTTCTACATGCAAGTATTTACAGTGATGCATGAGTAAAGTCCTAATAAAGTGATCACTGCTGGCAACTTGAAACATTTGATAACATCTAGCATATTGTTTTGTACCTAAATAAGGCTTAATTCCAAAATTTTCGAAGAGCAATACTGAGCATATTTCCTTCTTCTATCAATTCAGATGGAGAATTAATTGTTGTTCGTAATCATACACAAGACACTTTTATGAAAAATATAAGAATCCAAGAGAGATGCAGAAATCCAATTATCTTCAGAAATGTTCTTTGTTTGTCATTCTATGCTGTGTTATTGCGTTATATGTGGTACCTTAAATATTTATTTTATTAGTTCTGGATGACTGAAAAGAAAAAAAGAACAACGAAACGGGTTTCAGAGGCTACTCTACAAGAACAACTTTATAATTCTTGCATCATTTGGAGAGAATAACCAAATATCCAGTGAATAACCAAATATCATTGATTTTTTCCGTACAATGTTGTTGTTTTTTGTTTGGGGGGGGACAAAATGGAAGAACATTTATGAAGTAGTAAAGAGAAATAATATTAGTTCCCAGTAGTCACCAAGTAGTTAAGCCTTAAGTGAATGGAGACAAATCGTACTAGACCCCTGTCATACCAGAACAGCGGGATGTCTGCGGACTTACAAGGCTAGAAATAGCACAGATATCCCATTGTGTTGCTTTGTGCTTAACTTCAAACAAACAAACCACTGTCGTAACTTAGTTTAAATTATGTCAGTAGTTAGTTATTCAGACAAAGGGTGGTGTTGCTTCGTTTTAGCACGGCGACAATTAAGTGTACCCTGAATTATTACACACCTAGATACGTTTGACAGGGTAGTAAGTACATTATAGGAAGACTCGTGTAGCACATGTGAATGATAATCAATACTTAAATTTAATATATTTTATTCCATATTTTTAAATGTCTACTTTTCACATTTCATCGAAAATTACATTTGGCTTAAGTCAAGCATTAAATTTTAAAACTGCAGGAATATTCTTATTTATATAATGATTGGCTTTCAATATGAAGGCTACTTTTGGGAGAAAAATTACTTAAATGTAAAAAAAGAATAGCTGTCTTTATATATTACTTTCCACGAACTTAAAAAGAATTATTTAGTGTAAGTGGTTTTAAAAGCTGTGAAACCATATCCCTGCACATGATAACATATCATATAATTAGAAATTATTTAGTGTAAGTGGTTTTAAAAGCTGTGAAACCATATCCCTGCACATGATAGCATATCATATAATTTTTATTTGAAACTTTTAGGAAATCCAGTTTAACTATTTAGAAGTATATATAAAAAGCAGAGTTGTCCGTCCGTCTGTTTGATGCCGCAAGCTGTTGTGAGAAATTGAATAAACCAATTTCGATGAAATTTGGTATCATAAATCAAGTGGACTTTCCAAAAGTCCAGTTTATAAAGTTAAACAATTGGTCGAACGGTTCGAGTTTGGAAGCTGTCATCAAACGTAAGCGACTTTTAATGTTACAGGATAACTTAGCGTCAGGCAAATATTTCGTGTGCTACAACTCAAAACAGTGGAGAGATTCAGCCACGCTTCGTTTATAACATCACTTTTTAAACCCAGCGTTGTCGGCTACCTTTGCTAGTGAAATACAAAGATTTGACGCTTTATAAAAACTGTACTACAATGGAAATTAAAACTTATTGTAAAGAAATAACAGTTCTTTCCGTATATTGATCAGTGGAATTCGGATATTTATTCGTACGTAATGTTTTATCTACAGTAAACCACCTCATTTTAGCTTTGCTACTAGACATTTTAACTACGTCCATTTCGAATTCAGTACTTCTGTGAAAGAATATGTTCTTTCTCGTGCTCAGTAACATTCAGTTTAATGCTCAATGTTACAACATTTGTGAAAAATCTTCTCTATTCCTTATGTTCTGTTGCCTTTTGATCCACAAGAGACATTTTTATATTCATTGTTATATAGCTTAGTCGTGTTTAGTGAATAATGCTCTCTATTTTAAAACGAAGCTTGTTCTGTATAAAGACTTCAGTATTGGAGTCGAAATCTTTCACAGAATAAAGCTTAAAAGTTAATCAACGTGTAGAAAACATATGTTAATATATTTTCTTTAATTCTTTGATGAATAATACTCTTTTCAAGCGTCTCTACTGTTTATATTATATCACCTCCTACTCAGTAAAGTATATTTTTATACTCATTGTTATCTAGTTTGATGAATAATACTCTTTTCAAGCGTCTCTACTGTTTATGTTATATCACCTCCTACTCAGTAAAGTATATCTTTATATTCATTGTTATCTAGTTTGATGAATAATGCTCTTTTTAAGCGTCTCTACTGTTTATATTATATCACCTCCTACTCAACAAAGTATATTTTTATATTCATTGTTATCTAGTTTGGTGAATAATGCTCTTTTTAAGCATTTCTTCTGTTTTTATAACTTTTGTGAAAAAAACCTTCTCTACTGCTTATATTTTTCTTTTGCCTGCCCTGCTTTCTGTATTGTTTATGTGTTATCATCGTGTGTTCAATATGATCAAGAAAAATTCGGTTTCTTACACAAGATGGCGTTAAGACAGGCTCCTTTGCAAAATGAAATGAAAAAGTACTTTCGAATTCGTAATTAAGTTCTGAAGTAGCTCTTTCACAGCTGCAATCACAAGAAAACCTATCATGAGAGTAACAACGCACAATATATAAGCTGTTGTTAAGGTAAGGCAGAAATTGCATGGGCCATTTAATCTTTATGTATACATTTGTGATGAAAGAATACTATTACATAAATACGTGCAGGAATTTTATTTTCAAAATTCTAGTCAAGAGAAAATATATTAGATGTAAAGTCTAGATGGCTCATTTTAATTGTTTTATTTTATTTTTTGACGTGATTATTGTAGACATATTTTGATGCAAGAATCACGTTATTACTATTATTATTATTCCAAGAACGGCTATATTAACAAATTATTTTTCCAAGAATCTTTTCTTTTTTTATCAAGGTCTTTACAAGGACGATCGTTGCTCCTACGCCTCTACAGCAAAGCATTTCCGTTGATTCTTAGAAGAAAATTTTTGAAACCTTATTCCACGTTTACTGCTCTGTTGTCCCTGAAAGTTAGGGTTAGTGATTCCACGAATTTTCATTTCTCTAAATAAGAGTGCTGGATTCTAATCCATCTTTAAGGTTAAAATGAGCACGAATTCGTTCTTTGGTAAAGTTCTGAATTTCGGAGATGGAGAGCTGGGTTGGTTTGGTTTGAATTTCGCGCAAAGCAACATGAGGGCTTCCTGCTAGCTGTCCCTGATTTAGTAGTGATAGACTAGAGGGAAGGCAGCTAGTCAACACCATCCACCGCCAACTCTTTGTGCTACTCTTTTACCAAGGAATAGTGGGACTGACCGTCACCGTTGAATTATTCGTTAACGTCAACTTGATGTCACAAAGAATCTTTATTTTTTCATATACTTAATTGCTGATGGTTACCGACAGTCCTAAAAACTGACAGTACGTGTATTTATTTTTGTTGTTGTTGTTAAATTTTGCGCAAAGCTACATGCGGAGCTATCTGCGCATCCATCCATAATTTTGAAGTGATAATCTAGAGAGAAAAGCAGCTAGTCAACACCACCCACTGTCAACTCGTGGGACACTCTTATCAGAATGAAAAGTGGAACTTGGCTGTCACTCTTATAACACAATCATGGCCCCAGTATCCTGTATTATTTTTGGTAGTAACAGGACGCGAACTGTGGAACCTCAGCTCGACAGTCCGGCACGTTATTTAATGGGCCGCACTTCGTCCCACAAGATGTGATTGAACTTTTTTTACTGTCGGACTTTGTGAACATCATCGGTTGTAAGGGATTTACAACCAGGATCGTTTTACGAAATGGTGAAATTTGATTTAATGCAAGATTATTATTAATACACATTTCTGACCGAAATAAAGAACAGTGTAAAATAATATATTAACCACACTATATTTACTATATCCATTACCGACGAGGCTTTTCGTCCAATATCAGTACTTCTCTGCTCGTTTATAGAATTGTGTTAATCAATTAGCATATCCAAAAGCAGCATACCGGAAGTACTTAATTACTGGAATAAAACAGAAAAGAAAGAAAAGAAAAAAACGAAATGGGACACTCTTATCAGAATGAATAGTGGAACTTGGCTGTCACTCTTATAACCCAGTCATGGCCCAAAAATCCACTATTCGTTGGTAAAAGAGTAGCCCAAGAGATGGCGGTGGATGGTGTTGACCAGCTGCCTTCCCTTTAGTCTTACACTGCTAAATAAGGGACGGTTAGCACAGGTAGCCCTCATGTAGCTTTGCGCGAAATTCAAGTCAAATCAAACAACTGACGAACAATATGTATCACAAATTTTCTATATATATACTTGTATTTAGCCCGCAAACCGTAATATAGGAACTTTCAGAATAAATAAAGTGATTGGGATGCTATTTATCTTAGGAAATTGTATTCATATATTTAAGATATTCTACATTAAACCAAAGAGTGAAAGGGATAGACCTAAATATCATTTCATCTGGTGATAACTTTTGGTTCCTAAAGGTTACTGTAAATCACCACTTGCTTATTGTTATTGTCTTGGTGTATATTTTCATTTATATATTTATTTTTGTTTTCTTTATGTTAATCTATTGTTTGCTAATTTTGATTTTTAGGGATAATAATTTATGTTTATATCTTTGGTATAAACAAGGTCCGAAGGTAGATATGCTTTATATTGATGTTTATTTTATGCATCTAACAAGAAACAAGAGGGAATCCCCAATAGCCGCGGCACTTGAAATTCTTTTAGGCAGGATTAGAGTAAATTAATCTGTGAGACCTTAGGCGTGGTCAAATATATCAATCGAAAGAGTTTCACCTCCTGAGTCCAAATTTTTCATTAGATCTCAAAGCGATCAAAAGATGACGGATCTATGAGCTAAAAGTTTGTACTTTAAAAAAAAACTCAGAGCCATTCTATGATCCACTTTTCCACGGCTAAAAAAACAAATCCATTTACATGAGAACACTTCTTAAAAAGTTTAAATTCACCTCTTATATCATATTGACAATATTGTTTTTCTTCATTTTGACCACTTAGGTTTCCTGACCTTCTTTTCCAGTAGTCAAACTCATTCTCAACGTGTAACTGTTTAGAAGTACTGCGTAAAATTTGTTTTTCTTTAACTGACAAGTGGTTTTTTTTATTATCACTTTTTCTGTAATAGGCCCACCTTTTTTTTTCATAAATAATACTGTAAAAATAAAAATATCTAAATATACTCATCATACTCATACTGTACATGAAATATTATTTTATATAAAGTGGTAAATTATGCTAAAACCACGTTTAATAAACATCTTATTTGAATGCCTAAAATTATGTTTGTATACTACAGCACCATCTTCGGAAAAATGGAAACGCCTATCATTTTGTTTTTATTGATTCCATTGACCTGAAATTTGTGTCAAAAAACTCAATTTTGCTTCATATTTCAAGGAAATATTACTTGAATACTAATATCATGGAGAAATTTTGTCATTGGTCTTGCCAATCCTCTTTTTTTTCTCGACATCTGTCACTTCTTTCTTCATTCATTTCTCTGATTAGTACTGGAAAGAAAGTTATACTTACTTTACTGGTAAATCAATTAAATGTTTACGTTTTCTAGTTTTGTCCTTTCATCTTAGTTATTCATTTCATATCACAGCAATTTCATCCAGAAAAAAAAAATACTTTATTGTACCTCTATTTTATATTACATTATTATATTAAATTACATTTCTATTTGAACATTTGATGGATATCTCATTTTTTCCCGGCTGTTAACATTGATTTTAGTGTTTGTTAGAGTTGCTTACATTTGAGAAATACATGATGTTATGCGAGAGTTCTGGTCAGCTTCACGTGTTCACATCCTACGACTTGTAATTTCAGGTCGTTGCCCTCAACAGTCACAGTTGAGACTCAAGGTCGCTGTAAGCACTATCCTGTGATTTTATTTTTGACTGGAAAAAGGGGGGGTCTGGTTATAGAGCTTAGATTACGTCCAGGTGATGTTATAGCTGCAACATGATGGCAATAGGAAGGGTTCCTCGAAATAAAGGTGGACAGATTTACAACTCGAAACTTTTTTATGCTTACAAGTAGTTTTAAGAGAAGTGTAAAGTGGTTTGTAAAGTATTCATTTCAGAGCTAAGAAAAGAGAACGAAAGAATGACGACAATGGTTCTATCCCTAATATGTCTGGCAGTCGTGAGGTATAACATTTCCAAAGGTCATTACACCATACAACAGTAAAGAAATATTTACAACATTTATCTTTGCAATGTAGCCAAAGTTTTAAGAGAAAACTTAATTTCAGTATTAAGTGCTAAGTTGGTTCTAATTAATTTAAGCCAATTTAAGTTAAGCCTGTGACAATATTTTCATATCTAGAAAGTTTAATTGCCAAAAACTAAAAAAGAAAAAAATGTAATGTCAGTTCAACATTTTTCATACCGACTAGTTTTTTAAAGTTTTTTTATTATTATTATTACATTAGCAACATGATTATGTTGGAGAAGGAAGTCTTAGAACACGTGACTTGACTACCGGAAATGAAGTAATGAAGTTAGCCATGCTCAACACATTGTAACCTTAAAAGGTGTCCATATTAAGTACGGAAAAAGGACAGGAAATAAGCAATCTCCTTTTATCTTAACCAAAGTTTAGATGCTGTACTATGGCCTTTTAGTAAAAATCTATGATATAAAAACATGCTTAGGTCTTAAACATTGCTTAAGATATACATTAATCGTTAAAATTACTGAAGTGAGTCTTAAAATGTTCAAATTTTACCTTCAAAAATAGAAAAACGCTAGACTTAGATTGAGTGAAATAAAAGTTTTAGAAGTTTAATTCTGGTTGTAAGTATGCTTGATCATTAGGATGTTTTAAGTTCCCTACTGATGTACTTTGTTTTCTATGCGCGACGATTACGCTGTCTTAATCGAAATATAATTCTATCACCAATCAGCTCTGTGAAAGCGTCTGAAAATCAAATGTTTACGTTGAATCACAGAATTTAAGTGTGCTTATAAAGATCTTGGGTATGACGTCACAACCGGTTGTTTTCCTGTTACCTTTGATAACAAAAAACTACGGTGTGTTTATTTTAGTTCGTTTATTTTGTGCTTCAGAAAGTATTAAAGAACATAAACATCATTTGTTTATAAAATATTTAACAGATATGTGTCTGTTCATGCCCAAGTATATTATACTATATTACGTTTAACTATTATTATAGCCCCTCCCAGTGGCACAGCAGTATGTCTGCGGACTTACATCGCTAAAATCCGGGCTTCGATACCCGTGGTGCGCAGAATACAGATAGCCAATTGTGTAGCTTTGTGCTTAATTATAAATAAATGATTAGTATTATATCGCAGATAGGAGTTGAAACATATTTTATAAATTAAATATTAAAATTGTATTTATTTCTGTTCCTCTAAGATGATTTCTTTTTGTACTTATACCTACATCAGTAATAACTATCAATAGTTAATCGGTTTCCTGAAACACCCTAAATTAACACGCCCTTTGTTAGACTAATGATAATCAACTGACACTAGAAACTAAACGCATGTCTGTTTCTTACTTTAGAATTGCAGATTTTTCTCGGTAAACAGGAACAATTTCTAGCAAAGAAAAAATAGCTGGTTGTGCAATTATCTGGATTTTTAATGTGACATATATATATATATACATATATTTATGTTCGTTTGTTTTTTCTTAATTCGAGCAAAGCTGCACCAGAGCTATCTGCTCTAACTGTCTCTGGTTTTTGAACTGACAGTTTGTTTGTTTATTTTAGAGCAAAGCCACATTGGGCTATCTGCTGTATCCACCACGGAGAATCCAACCCCGGATTTTAGCGTTGTAAGTCCGTAAATTTACCGCCTTCCCACCGGGTGACATTGAACTGATATTCTTGGGATACTTTAAACGAATAGTGAAATTCCATCGTCACTGTTATAATACGCCCACTATTTCAAAGTGCTCAGCCGAATTTTGCGGCAACGCGATACAAACCGTGGATCCTCCCATTCATAGTCCGGCATGCTAACCATTAAACCACACTTGGCCCTAACTATCATAAAATAGTTTTTAAAACAACGTTCAATATTTCATTGAATTTGATTAAGCTCTCAAACATTTCAATTAATCAAAATATTTTAATGAAGTAAAGGACAATATATTTGAAACAATTGTCTCCTTAAAAATATATCTAATATTTCTTTTAGAACAAATTGTTCACTATTAAATTTAATAGCCGCAGCTAACAACCTAGATCATATCTCCATTATTGACTGAAAATGTGGTTAATTATATATTTAAACTATCAAGTTACCGTTAGCTTCAAATTAAGTGAACAGAGAATTAATTGTTTTGATTTCCATTTTGAATATACCGAATGACTTCTTAACGAAAGTCTCCCGGTGATAGTAGGCTTACCAACTTATAACGCTAAAATCTGGGGTTCGGTTCCCCACGCTGGGCAGATCATAGTTATCCCATTTGTATTAATATTTTGTACGTTTTTAGAAATTACTTTTATATGAAAATTTAGGTGCCTACAAACATGTATTTTAATAAACACATTATTAAATTATAATTAATTCAAAAATTGCTGTATTCATTAGAACTGAATACAGTTACTGTATTACTGAATGTGTAATTTATTATCAAAAACATACACTAATATTAACTTCCATAGCAGCCTTTTTACATATGATTTGGACTGGTGGTTATTTACTTGATTAATTAATTTATATTTTCTTAATATTCTGGGCTGAAACAATATTGGAACAAATAAAGTTAGAAAAACTAGTGTTTAGTTATCTTTCGGACTGATAAACTGGCGAAAATGACGTAACTGGTCACTAGAGGGCAGCATAAACGCAGTAGAATTACCAGGGAAGAACTTTTAGCTACTATATTTATTCAATATCATAAAATTTAAAAAATAAAAATTAAGTATTGAGTGTTCAATATTGTTAAGTGTACTTCAGAATACTTATATTTCAATCCTTCAAGTTTCTGTTCATTATTTTGCGATATATAATCTATTTTAAGCAATCTTTGGACGTTCATGACTATCGTATAATTCAGTTTTCATATGCAATTGGAACTGAAAATATTAAAATGTACATATTTATGTACGCATACTTCTAACAAGCCAACCAAGTTTCGCGTTTGTTAATTTGAACAACTAAGCACTTTAAAACTAAGTAGGAGTAAAAGAAGATTTACCCTCATTAAAATCTGTGGATTTCTTTCACACCATAATTGCAATAATGAAGAGTCTGTTTTTCTCTACATTGTTTAACGACCTGCATACAAAACTTTAATAATAGGTAGCCCTTTATTGAAATATACTAGACTTTAATCGTTTTTAAGATAAATAAACGATAAAAACTGTAACGTTTTAACACCTCTTTCTGTATACTTTTTTCAGAATGAATAGTAAAAGCTTTTAAAATGTTGAAACCTCATGGGTTAATTGTATAAGACTGGTTGAAATATTGCTAGTTACGGCATTTAATTCTAAATGAATTGAATATATATCTAAATATTTAATCCGGAGCATTTGGCCAACTATACAAATATAATGAAGGTCTTGGTAATTATACCATTTAGTTCAAGTGAACAGTAAAATTTGTATAGCCTTTAATCCAGAACTAAGCCTAATGAGCTAACTATAAGTATAATTAAGGTCTTAGTGATTATGATCTTTAGTTATAAGTAATTGAGAAATATAAAGCTATAAAAAAACACCTTCAAATCAAAGTTATGCCTAACTGGTTGACTTTATAAGTCTATAATTATGGTGATGGGCATTACTCTCATTGTATAGTCACTAAACGGGAAAATACTGAGAATTGACGTGACGAAGAGTTGTTACAGGTCAAAGGTTAAGGTCGTTACGAAAAAAAAAAACTTATGTTTTCTTTAACACCCAGTCGTTCTAACAAGAAATTTTCGTGACATGTTCTTCGTTATTACCTAGAAATATGTGTGCTTGAATACAGTTCTTGAAAATGCGTTGATTTCTATAGGATAAAATTATGAAGCTGTGTTATTTGTAAATTGAACACATGCACAATTATATATATATATATGTGAGATAAAGTTGATTTTTATGAATTCTTTTTCCTTTCATTAACCTGGAAATGATTTATCGGATTTTCTCATATTATTATAATTTTTCTCTGTAAAATATAGAAGTATTTTTTGTTTTGTTTTCTTTTTTAAACGTAAGAACGTTACACCTCTGAGCAAGTTTTCGTGGAACGTTTTAGAATCGTGCTTTGAAAGTTCTAAGAATATTTTGTAATCATAACGCAGATATTTTGCGAATCTGAATGTAGTTAAGAACACTTTCACGTCGATGTATGTTTTTGTGTGTGTGTTGGCATTCCTTTACGTAATAGGTACTAAGTCTTTGTGCTTGCACAAGAATGTCTTCCCCTCATTTCTCTTTTCAAATGAGGTAAGATAAGAAGAAATTTGACCAACTGTTATCTTTTGTTTTTCACTAATCTGGATTTTTTTTCCTTTACCAGTGATTTTGTTAAACTTTGATTGCATTGAATTATAAAACAACAACAACACGAGAGTTTTTCCCTTACAATATAAGTAATTTGTTACAAACTGTATAAATCATTACAAACTATGAATATTTATTCAAGTAAAGGTACGGGAATCTCAAAGTAAATATAAGTTGCCATGCTAACTTCGAACATCTTGTCTTCCTGATTAAAAACAATAGTGGCCTGCAAAACCCGAATATTTTTCGAACTCTTTTAAAAAAAACTATAACGGCCCTGGTAAACCTGAATATTTATCCAACCTCATAAAAAAAACTATAGTGGCCCTTTAAAACACCAATTTGTAACTAGCAGAATAAAGCACTGTGATATTGTAAAACCCAAGTATTTATCCAACCTTTCCAGTTTCTTATGGGTAATATTTTACCTGTCTTGATGTTTATGGCTCTCTGCACCTCACGTGAGTTGGATGTAACGATAAAGCTTTGATGTATGTCTATCTTGCTTGGATGTAACGATAACGTTTTGATGTATGTCTGTGTTAAACCCTCGAGCAGCATTAATCCATCTTCACCGATAATCGACTTGCAGTCAGTCAGGTTTTTACTCTCCAGACAAAACAAGGCGTAAGGTCAGTGGCCCACTCTGAATAAAGATACGTAGGTAGAACAAATATGGGTGAAAGGGACGCTGTTTTCACTCTCACCAGAGCAACTCTGTAAACTGGTTTGTTACAAAGAAGTTAATGCCTGCAAAAGGAAGCAAAAGACATTCTTAATGTTACGTCGTGAAGTTTATACGTTTTTTATTGTACATAAAGCCCCAGTAGGATAATAACACGCATTGTGTTTTCAGACAGACATTGTGAAATTATATAGACAAAACCGTGGTTTTATAAATTTCACCTTTTTTTACAAGTATCTAGTAAGGTGATTTGAAAAACTTCTCTTATGTAAATTTATTACAGGTACTAAAAGGGAAGTTCGCGTAAAGATTATTATCTATTTTTACTGTTCAAATAAACCGGTAAAGTTATTACCAGAGAATAATCGAAAATGGTTATGCTTATCTAAGAAGAATGTGATAGATCTCATTTAAAAAAGAAAAGAAAACACTCGGTAAGCTTAGTAATACAAAGAGTCTTCATTATATAAAAATGATTTCAAGTGTTTTGGTGTAGTCATCGGTGTGTGAACTCGCAAATTTTTACAAAATATCAAGAAGATAAATAATAGCTGTCAATTCTCAGTCCTTTTAGTAGTATTCAAGGTGAAGATGAATGACAAAGTATAGCTGAGTTTTTGGGAAACGTATGATTGTGTTTATCTTGATTTGTGTTTGTAAAATGATCCCAGATCAGTGATCTTCTGAGAAATGATGTTCCGAAAAATTATTAATTCTAATTGAGGTTAGTGTTAACCGTTTGTAACAAGTTTTAATGAACAGTCGAAGAAACTTGTTTAAAAACTAATTACTAAATGTAATGATATAAAAGTTATAAGAAAAGCACTGATAGCACATGATATATATATACATATTTCATAAAAAACACTTTGATGAAAACTTGTTATAAAGATAGAAATAGCACTTTTAATAAACTATGCTATTCTTGGCCAATTTTAATATTTTAGAAACGGAAACGTTTCTCGTAATTCCTTTTCCTTTGTGGAAATTAAAACCGATCGAATCCTAATTTAACTTTGTTCATGAGTATCTTTTTTATTTACTTCCTTAGACAAAAAAGTAACTCACAATACACCAGATATGAATACTAAATGAACAGGTTTTAATCAGTCGAACTAAACGCCTTCCTGTGACTCAGAGTAGTTATTAAAAAAACATGTCAAGACTTGAAAATGTGTAGTTATAATGTACAAGATCATCAGACTCATCATTATCACCAATGTTTTCTGATAACGAAATGCCTTTACAATTTTATTATTTCCTCGTCAAGGCCGAGACATTTCGCACTCCAGGCGATTAACTTACCAACTGAGTTAAAGAGTTAACTTGTCAGTGCTTGCTATTGAAGACACTTTTCAACAAATCAAACTGCGACGGATATATCGTTGTCTTCATCGTATGTTCTGTGGGCCTTCCCGGCTTCGGCGAGATTCACAGGACGTAGCGCATGGGAACGCCTGTGTTTCCTGCCTCGGGCTATAGCGTAAGGTCTATGGACGGTACTGGGTGATATTGAACTGTAATTAATATGAACCGTTTTTTTTTCGATTTTTTTGGTATATTTCACATATAATTATTAAATCATGTCGATATTCTGCTTGTCAACCTTAATAGATTCACGAGCAGTTATTAGTAGGACCCGATTTAATAGCTCTATTTGTAATAAAAATTAGAAATTGAATAGACTCCCTAAAATTAAGCTGAAAACAGAAAATATGGCAACTTATCTATTTATTATTAATTGGTAAGTTTGTTTCGAATATTCTATCAAAGCTGCACGAGAGTTATTTGCGCTAACCATCCCTATTTTAAAGTGATAGCTTAGAGGGAAGGCTGCTAGTCAACACTACTCAGTCACTAAACCTTGAGATACTGTAATCGTATAGTGTAATTTAACTCTCAGTTTTATAAAACACTCAAGGTCCCAGAGCTCAAAGCTTGATTTTGAAGCACGAGACTAAAACCATGAACCATTGGATTCACAGTACACACGTTATTAACTGATAGAGAAGAGGGTATAAACAACCAGAAACGTCGTGTTTTTATTGCTTTGTTCTAAACCAACATACTGATTTTTAAATATTCGTTAGATTATCAAGGCAACATATACAATTTCGAATATAAATGTTCGTTAGAACCAATTTTAAAAGACTAGTATAGTATTTGCATAATCAAAATCAAACAGTTACTTGTGGAAGTTGATATTATATTTTCTTTCGGTTAAAATAGCAATTAATTCATTATTACAAAGTATTAACTTTCAATTCAACAAATAAATAAAGGGGTTCACATCAACGAAACACGTTACTAGAACTTGTAAATCAGCACAGCTTTTAAATCACTCATCAGCTGAGAGTTGCATTAACCATTCATCACCACTTGTCGACTAATTCGTACTAATGTGACAGCATAATTTAAGTAATATTTAACTACACAAGACCTGTCTATAGTTAGTTACAATTGAATTATCAAGTAATTTGTATAGATATTGTTTGTTATATATATTAAGCACAAAGCTACACAAGTGCTTATCTGTGCTGTGCCCACCGCGAGTATCGAAACCCGACATTTAGCGTTATAAGCCCTAATATTCACCGTTGAGCTCCCGGTGGATGGTGATACAGGGATTGTTCTCACTAAACACATTTAGTTACAACTGGAATATCAAATAATGTTTACAGTTATCTTCCCACAAAGTTCGAACTGAAATGGCTTACATCTCCAGGTGGATCAGGGTCAGTTATAGGTTTACGGACTTTAAGACGCTAAAATCTGGGGTTCGATTCCCTGCGATGGATAGAGTGCAAATAATTTATTGTGTAGCTTTGTGCTACAAATGAGTAAAAAAATGGTTCTCTTGTTCTTCCCAGTACTGTTTAATTGTTGGAGACTCATGTATTTGTGTACTTATATTTTTCTCAGTCTTTTTTACATGTTTATTTGTAATTAAGCACAAAGCTACAAAATGGGCTATCTGTGCTCTGCCCACCACGGGTATCGAAACCCGGATTTTAGCGTTGTAAGTCCGCAGACATACCGCTGTGCCACTGGAGGGCTTTTTTATATGAAAATAAATAAAGTATATCGTACTCTGTCATTTGAAACTGCTGTTCAGTGAGATGTCAAGGGAAAGAAATAATCAGGTGCCGTACTGCCTGTCGTTTGTTCCTAAAATGGTTAAGAAAAAAATCTTGAACACTATAGTTAAATAAGCTAACTATTAAAGAATTTTGATTAATTGCATATGATTTTTTTCTTTTTTTCTTTGTCAGGAAAAAGAACTTGTATTAGATTATTGAGAGATAGGGGGACAAGAAGTCTACACAAGGTAGAGGTATGAGTGGAAGTAGGCAGGAAAAAGGGGAGGGTTTGCCTGGAATACGCTTCTGCCAGTCTAGTTTGTGGCCGGTTATTGAAAGCCAAACGGTCCATTCAGCGCTTAGCAAAGGGCAACTCGATTCGTGACGGAGATGATAATCTGTGTTTGCTGCAACGGACTGTTTGTTAGTTCTGAAACGAACGATGGTGTGGCGTGGACGTGACGCCGCACAGGGAGTGAGTACAGCAGCGATCACATTGTTTCTTGCGGTTCCTGTAAGTAGAACTCGACCGTACAGTATGTCACAACGGATATCTGTGGTGTGTTATGGATTGCAGTGTTGCAGGCCATATCTCAAGTCTTCTTAACTAGTAAAAGTATTAATTTCTAGCCTCGTTTTACAGAGGCAGTTTTTACATACTCAATGCGTCACAACTGTTTCTATTACATTTCTTATTCTTGAGAATTGTAGTAAGAGAAGTTGTAGCATACCGATTCAAAACTTCGTTGATTTTTGGAATTAAGTCAGAAAACTTTGCTTAATCGACTTGTCGACGTTTGAAAAATTCGAAAACATATAGATTTTGTTTTCAGACTACTGACTATTTTACATTGTCTCGACTTGTCTAAACCGTGTATCCAAATAACCGTTTCGATTTTAGCAAGTAACCTGCAGTTTGGTGAAAGATACATTTGATTGTCGACTAAAGTGTAAGAAAAATCCTACTGATTCAACAGCCAGTGGTAACTGTTTCTTGAAACTGTACAGTTAGGAAGAGTGACTAAGTCTCCACATGACCTTTCCTTGAACAGTGAGTCAACTTACACCTGAAAATCCGGTCAGTAACCTACCTATCTGAGGAAGTGAATGATACTCAAGATGAAAGAATAAATTATGTATAGATGTCTATCTTTACCAGTAGTTAATAAATAAGTTTTGTTTATGAATTAGCTATGTAGTTTTAAAATTATCCAATGATATGATATTGATAGTTTTAAATAATCTAAGGCCTAATTTAAAGATTACAAGAAACAAAAGTATTTGCAAAAATTGCACAAGTTACAACTTGAACTCAGGAAAATATTTTTTTAAATCCCTGGTGTTTTTAAAGCGCTTTCTCAGAGAGGCATATAAGTTAGCTTTAGAAACTTTTTAATGTTATTGAAAATGTTTAAAATGCTCCTTCTGAAAAAGCCTTGTGTAAAGATAAATATCTCATCTACCGGGATTTTATCGTAAATATTTACTATACTTATTGAATTCGTAAAGAAGAACTAAGCATCTTTGCATGTAAAACTTTGCATCTTTGCATGTAAAACCGTCAAATCATCCATTTAATTATTGTTGTTTTTTTATCAATATCGCTCGAGGCCCACCCAACAGTTAAATTGGGATTTTAAAAGCGGTGGAACTCCCTTTTGTGATCCACTATGACATTCCAATCAGACGAACAGGAGCGCTAATGACTTGAATACTCAAGAGGCGGAACTCTGTTCCGCCCCAATTTAACCCTTGGGCTTACCAAAGTGAAACGGCGTGTTTTGGGATATAGGTAAACAGGGTATCACGATATCGTCCAGCCTAGTCGTCCATAAACTTGTTGAAACACGTCTGAAAAAGTTGCAGGCACATCTCGACCTGCCCAAGATTGTCCTGTGATCGTGAATTGAAACAATGTGAGCTCCTCTGAAAGAAAAAATGTTGTTTACTTTCAGTTCCGATTCATTTATAAAACTAATTGTGGGCTTTCATTTACTCGCTGTTAGTATTATCACAGTCCATCAGCTTCCTATATTTGTAAATATAGATACGTGCACTTTTCCTGAACAGACATCGACTTCGTTTTATTGAACTTGATTTACGAAGAAGTAAGTACATTTTGGTACAAACCAGATATGTTTAAATGGTGTCTGTAATTCAATAATCCGTATATGAGAAAGTGGTCCTAAAGCAAATTAAACATAAAGTTTCAGCAAAATTTGGTACATCTTTTCTTTACGCTAAACTGCCTCCACGGGCAAGTCTGAAGCCTTATATTATAACCATGTAGCTTTGTTTTATGTCCTAATTTGCTGCGAAAAAGTTGCCTTAAGAAAATCATGAAAAGTAGCGAGCAGATTGCTTTCATTGAAGGATGTTATATATTATTGTATTAGACATTTTTACCAAAACATCCATGGGCTCAAAAATAGTACGTCTGATTTATGATATTCGCGGAAAGCTACTTTAATTTTGAACTGAAAGAGTAGAGGGAAGACAGCTAGTCAACAGCACTTAGCACCAACTCTTGGGCTAATCTTGTCTGACCGAATGTGAATGCTTTGTAAAGAGTTTTCTCAAGGAGGCATATGAATTAGCTTTAAAAACCTTTTAATCTTATCGAAAGTGTTTAAAATGCTCCTTTTTAATCTTATCGAAAGTGTTTAAAATGCTCCACCTGAAAAAGCCTTGTGGAAAGATAAAAACCTCATTTACCGGGATTGTATCGTAACTTTTAACTCACCCATGGCTCCAAAGTGTACTTATTTTTTGTGGTTACAAGAAACGAATATTGGACCCACCGCTACATGGTTCGGTAAACTAACCACATGTTCACGCTCGGCTCGAAAATGGAACAGTATTTAAAGCACATTCAGAATACTGATATCCCTAACTTATCGTGATGCATCATACTCCAAAACCTTGAAGTTCTACAAAACTTTTTTTTTTTTACCCCCGCTTACTTTTCAAAACTAAGCTTCAATAGCAAGAAAACGCTTTTAGTTTATCACGCAAAATTTTCTGAACATTGAAAATAAATAATCTCTTGCTGTTACTGTTAGGTGTTCGAAGCTGTTGTTTGTTTTAGACCAAAGCCACATAGTGCTATCTGCAGTATCCACGACAGGGAATCGAACCCCGGTTTTAGTGTGGTAAGTCCATAAACATACTGCTGTCCCACCGAAAGACATGTTCTAAACAGAAAGCAAACTCCGCTTTTCTAGAGGGATACAGAAATGAGGGATGTGTAATTAACCAATCTCTCAACGTCAAGACATCTTTGTGACGTTTGCTAGTTACTTGTATAAGTAATGATTAGTTTTAAATATATACTCTATTATTGCTTGAACCAAGCAGTTAGAAATTTCATTTTGTTCTTCAAATACAAAAATGGTGTTTTAAATGTAATTTTTTAGGCAAATGTTAACTACCTGGCACGTGTTTTGTTTAGTAACGGGAACAAAGAGTCACTTTCTTGTCAGAAACTGACAATGCTAGCACAAATGTAGGTCAGCTGCATGTGACGTCATCAGTATTTTTTCCTGTCTTACGTAGGTTTGATAGAACTGACAATGGATACGTGACGGTGAAAACGAAGTCTAATAATGAAGGTGAAGAAGGTTGACAAAATACTTTATTTACCATGTTCTAACGTTTCAGAATACACTTATCCCATCTTCAGCGAAGTCTGAAAGTAGTGTTAGAAACATATTTATTAACTAAAACTTTTGTATCATTAATCACTAGTTAACTTAATTATTAAGTAAGGTGGTAAACGGAAGGATAAACCAAAACAAAAAAAGAGTATAGATCTGTCGCGAAACAGTTGAGTTTTAAGTGTCTAAACTTATAATATTTTTAGATATAAAGAGGTTTGTAAGTCTTTACGAGTAGGGCGGTCTTAAGCTATGAGTAACTTACTTTGATATGGAGTTCAAGGTCTGAAGATCCTGTAGTAAAGATAAAGCAAACGTTAAATCGTGGTTTCAGCATGTGAACGAATGGATTAGCGGCTGGGTTTAAGTAGCGGACGGGGTATCTAACAGAACCGACCGTCCACTACTTAAACCCAGCCACTCATCCATTCCTGAAACCACGGGTCACAATATTTCATTTAACGTTTTTTTTTGTCTTTACTACAGGATCTTCAGACCTTGAATTTTACGTTAAAGAAAGTTTACTCACAGCTAAAGACCGTCCTACTCTTAACGACTTACAAACCTCTTTATACCTAAAATTATTATAAGTTTAGACACTTAAAACTCAACTGTTTCGCAACATATCTATACTCTTTTTTTGTTTTGGTTTATCCTTCCGTTTACTACCTTACTTAATAATTAAGTTAACTAGTGATTAATGATACTATAGTTTTAGTTAATAAATATCTTTTTAACACTTATTTAAGATTTCGCTGAAGATGGAATATGTGTATTCCGAAATGCTCAAACATTGTAAGTAAAATATTTTGTTAACCATTTTCATTGTTTGGTTGGATAGTAGATTTATGCTACGTGGATGGTCTTGGATATGACACTGTACGATACTACTTATAACACGAGTCTGTGTGTGTGTTTATTGTCCCTATTTCCTGTCAAAAACATGTTTTCACACAGCACAGTAAAGGTTCGATTTATTTTTTGAATTTCAGTCCCCTAGAAAAATTGAGTTTTCATTCACTTAAAACGCAGAAATTTATTAATTTTTTATGATTTCGATTTTTCAAGTAAAGGTCTTTATTTATTAATCTCGACGTTATGAAGTTAACGATGAGTAGCGTTTAAAAACACTCACGATCATTCTATGAAAACTAACCACGATATATGCAAGGTAAAGTACAGAGATGGCATTAAAGACTGACCTTTTATTCTTGACCAGTTTTATTAGTTTGACTTGTGATAATCCGTAAACAATGTCCTATTAATAGTTGTGAGCAAATATTACATTATAGTAGTGAATGTTGTCTCTCCTCCCATCTCTTGAGTTAAGTATAACAGGGTATCTAGCAGTAAGACAAATGCAGTAAACATATCGGCAGGACGTGACTTAGTAATTAGTGCGCAAGCCAATATACTGGAATGTCTAAGTTTCGAGCCGTGACATGCTACTGAACATGCTCAAATTTTTGAGAGCGTGATAATTGTAACGCGGTGTCCTACTACTCGGTTAATGTGTGGTCGTAAAACCAGCGGGTGCTGCTAATTGGTTGCAGTCTCCCTGGTCAGCAGTTCTAAATTAGGGATTATTATATCTCAGCTTTAGAGTCTCTCATCTAACTGTTAAGTCATAGTGGCGCATAAGATGTTTCTCGGGTTTAAGATATCAATGCCAATCGAATTGCATTCTTCTTATTGGATAGCTTATGTATTTACATTAAAAATAAAAACCAAGTATGTCCATCATTTTAATCCTCATTGCACGTGATCCAGAAATTTACATGTAAGTCTTACTAACCATCATGTTAATTTTGCACGCAGATTGAAAACCTTTCAAGAAAATTCGAAATGTTTCAATATAGTAGCTAGAATAATGATACACTATGAGTTACATCTGTGAAACATTTAGGGTTTAACCTGATTAATGAATGAGTTAAACAATTATCGCCCATGAGAATTTGGTAAAAACCGGTCTGGATCCGACAAACATATCTCATTATCTGCGCCATATAGCGTGATCCTATACACATGCATATGTCATCTGACAAATGACTACTGGTAGTTTTCTTGCACGCCTGGCATGATTGAGAATGAAAGTGCGAAATGTTAAATTAGGTCGGGCAGGGGAGGGATAAGTATCCACCATTTGGTACTGCCTCCACAGGTCGTTATTTCTCTAACGTACAGATGTAATCTCGACAGTTACAAAGTCAGCGGTAATTAAAGCTCTATTTCACATTTGTGCCGAGCATTTCATTCAGGAGTTTCAGTTTAGTATTGTTTTAAAGTTAGTCTCTTATAAAAATAAATGCATATTTACCTAAATGTCAGCAACACAACATTTTAAAATTTAAAATAGTTCTTGAGATATTTTAATTAAGAGTACAATCTAATAACGGATTCAATTAATATTATGGCTCTTAATGTATCTTAGTCAAGAGTAATATATTAAAGGATTAAACTGATATTATGGCTTTTAAGGTGTTTTAGTTAGGAGCAATATAATATCGGATTAAGTAAATATTGAACTCAATCAACAAGTGTTGAGTTAGAATACTCAAGTAACATACACCATACATTATTTTCCAGTTTCTACATCTTTTTTGAGGCTTTTATTAATCACTATTTCCCTGGTGGGACAGCGGTAAGTCTGCAGACTTACAACGCTAAAATCCGGAGTTTGCTTCTCCACAGTGAATACAACAGATAGCCCAATGTGGCCTTGCTCTAAAAACAACCAAACCAAATAAACATTAATTTGTTTCACCAAACTCATTATTAAGAAAGCAGCGAAAACTGTTTTTAAAATACATAAAAAATATGACGTTATGTTATTAAAGAATAAGCAACTTTTATGAAATATCTTTATTACATTTGCGGTAGGTATTTAAATAGAAAATGAAATTTTGCTTGTGATAAATAACATCCCGAAAAATAAGGTAACTCTCATTTATTATCGGTGAGCATACCATATAAATTGAATACAATTCAATATATTCATTCACCTCTGAAGAAATACAGTTACTTTTTTTAACTCAATTGAATTGTCGTATTTCTTGTTATGTGATTTATCTACATTTTATCCAATGTGATTTATTAATATCATGTACTGAGTGTCGTCTAGTGGTTAGCGTGTCGGTCTGCTGATCGCAGATTCTAGATATCGAGACGATATACCGCTGAGCATTTTCCGTGAGAGCGTTATAAAAGTGACACCCAGTCTCGTTATTTGGTTCAAAGATGTAGACAAAGCCGTCCGACAAAAGGGTATCTGATTAGTTGTTCGAAATTAAGGACGGCTATACTGGAACCTTGAGATTCTCTGACCTAACAGTAGCCTATGTTCGCATAAGGTGCCGTTCAGGTTAAAAATTCCAACTTCTTAGCATCACAAATTGAAATTTTCCGTTTCTTGTCATTAATGGTTTTCTCGTTAAGTCCCATTTAGATTTTTATCACTTTAGTTTGTTGAAGTATAGTGCATGCTCATTATTCAATCATTTCACGTTGTCGTTATTCTGCTTAGCGTATTATTTACATTATTTCCAATTGTGTATACCATCACAGTTTTTTGTTACTCATTAATCACTTGTCCCCTCGATGGGACAGCGATAAGTTTAAGGACTTACAGCTCTAAAATCCGTGTTTCGGTTACCTTCCTGTGGACACAGCAGATAGCCCAATGTGACTTTATTTAAATGAGACTCGTATCTTTTTAGGCTTAACAGACGTAATGGAAGTCACATTTAGCTGAAAAAGTCAAGAAACTTTATGATGATGTGCAACATCTAAAATATAAAAGCCAGAGTCACCTACTGAAGCTTAGTTGAAATGCTAGAACACTTTAAGATATTTCCTTTTGTTCCTAGTTATATTTATGTAATCTTCTTAGTTTGCTAGAGTAACGTTTCTGTAATAATATGATTTGTGAATAAATAACAAGACGTTGTTGTGAAATTACCAACAATCTCGAACTTGTTTTATTATTCCCATTCTTTGTTGCGGTTCGAATAATGTTTGGACCTTTAACAAAAAACGTTTTTTTACGATCAGAAACAATGTATGTATGTATTCCCGCGACATAAAATCCTTGGACATGTTCAGAGTAGTGGAAATAATTAACTTGAAGTATTTTTTGGTAACTAAAATATGCGCATCTAGCGGTAAAGGTGATGCTATAATTATGAGAACTGTTGGCATGTCAAGGTTATCTTATGAACATAAAGGCGAGAATAGACTTGGAAAACACGAGGTGTCATATGAAAAGAGCCATCTGGTTACATTTTTATGATCATGGTTGTTTTCTATATATATATATATATACATTTGTTGAGTTTTCACATCTTATTGTACTATTTCATCCACTAGGTCCTTCGGATGTCACAAGGCCAACAAAACAGCTTGGAGACAGAGAGCAGTGATTGCTCAGTAAAGGTTAGAGCATAGATTGACCCAGTGAGAAAAATCATCCAACCATAGACTAGCTAGGTTGAAAGCCAGCGTACAGAACGTAACCCGAGCCAGGTTTTCCTGCAGAATACGAAGAGCACAATGGTCAGTAGCGACGCCAGTGCGGTTCTCTCTGTGATAAAGTGGGGAAATGAAGGGCATTACCTCAAGGAATTCACTCAAAAGTTCAGTCTTCCTCAAGTTGCTAAGATTATTAAAGGCCAATACCAGAATGTCGGAGTGCCAACCTTAACTTGCCCTTCTTTGAACCAGTTAGTATATATTGCTTCGAGTGGACAGAAAGTGCGAGTGGAAGCTCAGTGTGTAAAGTTTAAAGACAACCATGGTGTTGTAACACTTGGTCCTAAACTAGCCATTCCCGATAGCTACGACGGTTGGTTTGAGATTCTTTCGGAAGATGGCCGTGCTGTGCGATGTCTTGAGAGTGTCGCTGAACTTACTCGTGTATTTCCAAAAACTTGCCTAGTGAGAGAAAGTGTGAAAGCATACCTCAGCAGGAGTGAAGATCCCGATATCATTTCTGATAAGACACGAACAGTTGCGGAAGGCGCAACTCTAGTTCTGATTAACGAATTGCTGATGCCCTTGCCCAGAGGAAAGGGGTCTGGTCGTTTTCTCTGTTGTTTTACTTCTCGAGGAGAAACCATTTATTTAGGACTTGAACAAAAAGGAAAGTTTAGTCCCATTGCTGGTGGAGAGAATATTTCTGGAGTACACAGTATTAAAAATTTATTGTCAAAACGACTTCCACTTATGGTCAGACTTGTGTATGGTAAACCACCATCTGGATTCAAGTCAAATTTTATTCCTGTAATGAGGTTGTGTTCTTTATTTGAAGAAGATTGTGTCTTGGTTTTACCTTTGCTTAAAGATTTTAACGCTATTTCGCTCCCTGTCAATCTTCCGCTGAAGCTTCAAGCTCCACGTAACGTAGAGAGTCTCATCAAGCTACGTGAATACTCAAGATTGAGCGAAAAATGTAACAAGATGATACAGGAAACATCCAATACAATTCAGGTCATAGATTCCACCCTAAAAAAAGAATATAGGATTGAAAAGCTGCTGCACCGCCCTTACTTTCATAATCATAAATTTTCAAAGCATATTAGAAGCATTCCTTTGATTAAAAGACGTTTCTCAGATCCCATGTGTGAGGAGACTACCAAAACACTTGTTCCTTGGACGCGAGATGTGTCGGTGCCAGGAGAAAACGTAGGTGCTAAGGAGTATGAAATAAAATACCCTGACAATCACCAACATTATGAGGACTATTACGATGAAATTGACCAGATTTACGACTATGTTAGGGGATTTGCCCCCCTTCCAAACAGGCTAAAGGCTGATTTCAAGACCAAAGATTATGCTTCCTTAGAAATATCAACCACTCCAAAATTCTTGAATTCTACAGTACATCCTAATCATTTTCAACATTCTTCCCCGCAAACAGAAACCATTGATTTTCCAGTGGAAAAAGAAAAGCCCGAACCTCCTCCAATCGAAACAATCCCTATCAGGAAATTATCTGTCAGCACTGAGTCACCTCAACACACTGCGCAGAAAATTACAGTCAGTATTGTAAACAAGGCTTCTCCAAAAATGAGGGGCAATTCATTGGCTAGCAAAGATACTTCTCCTGAAGAACATATATATGAAAAAATAGGGAATAGAAACGGTGAAGGAAAGAATACACCAATTTACCATACAAGAGCACCCGTACGCTCATACAGCGCTGGAAAAATATACATAGCCAGTGGAAATCACTCAACTTATAATAACAAAATATTCATCAAAAGCCCTTCTCAACAGAAATACTTCCAGAAAAATAGATTATTCAAAAGTACCAAAACATCACCTTCCAAAGACAATGTTATGCCTCTTCAGCGGACTGCTCGTGCTAAAACCTGTCGCACCAGTAAATCCCTGACTACTTCACCTTTGTTTCACATTCGTTACAAATCTTTAACCAACTTAGTTGCGGATTTCAATAATACTCTCGACTCTAGCAATTCAGGAGGACAGACTTCATCAGGGTCTGCGGGATCCAAGGAAAAGGACTTCAAACCTAGAAGTCGAAAGCTTCCAAGACCAAAATCAATGACAAACTTGTTTTGGGATGTTCATAATTTGGACAGTTGCAACAAATACAATTTAATCCATAATGAAATGAGCAGTAAGATCGAAAATCGAAAATTTATTTTTGCACGTGAATCAAGTAACCCAAAGCTGATACATACAACACAACATAAACGCATTGGGACGTTGTATCTTTAGAAGTTGATAATTCATGACCTCTGTATGAACAGTTCTGCATAAAATTTCTTGCCATTCTTGGACTTTTACTCATTATTTTTAGCGATCTGTTTCGGTGTTTTGGAAGCAGAAGACCAATAGAGAAGAATCAATTTTTGTTACGCTTATTTCATGCCTGCTTATTTACTGCTTTACATCAATACCAATAACTGATTATTAAATCAAACAGACATGAAGGACTTTTAACCAACATGAAATTTATAAGCATATTTCCAATGCTGTTGTGCCATGAATTGTCAAGCTGGCTGACCATAAGGGACCGCTCAAAGTGATATGAAAATGTATGCTGGGAAAAATATGATACAAGTTCAAGGACTGTGTTTTGAAATATATTTTTGTGATAGCATTGTGAAATAATGCATATATACTTTTGTACATAAGTCGTTATGTTTTCAGTTCTGTTCATTGAGGTTTATTATTATTATTTAATGCCATATCTGTATACCTTGTTAATGAAATACGATATCTGTTTTCAACTGATGTTATGTAATTTTGAAGGTGAATTATTGTATTTTGCCATCTCGTATTCTAAACACTTGTATGTGCATCTTAGATAGTCCAGAGAAATACTTAAGTTGCATGTTCTACGTAATTGTTGGTAGTGCAAGCTATTCTATTAAACACAGTTACTCTTTCTCCTATCCAGATGCTAATTTTTTTATTGTAAGAGTTTGTGATTAAACATATTACTTCCAAAGTTGGTTAACCTTGTGGGAAAGACGTGGAAGAAAAATATAGTTAAAGCAATTTACAGTGACATGTAAACATCAAAATTCAATATAATGTTATGATATATCGCATTAAAATGTCATTATGCTTTGAAGAAACACACGAGAGCGTTTAACAAAAGTAGAACAGTTTTCTGATACTCCTCTTATAAAATTTCTGACTGCCAGATAAACGTATATTCTTAATTGCATATTAATCATTCAGGTGTAAAGCAGTATACTCTAGTTAGTTTTGAAATACATTTTACCTTTTTTTCCTCCTCCTAGCATCATTACGTCTTTCTCTGGATAGTCTAAGACATATTACTAAGCTTTGTGAGAGCTCAACCATAAAATGTGATTTTCGTGTGATGTATGACTAATAAAGCCGAGAGAAGTATTTTGAAAAGTTGAACTTGATTGACTAGTTTTAAAACATATTTCAAACGACGTATAAAAACGAGAATTTGAAATACGCTAAAACCTTATATCGTAGAAATATGCAGGATAACACCGTGAAAAGGTGTTTTATTTATCAGAAAATATAATATTATAGTAAGTTTGACTTAAACCAGTTATTAAATGTTATAATAGAAAAGTAAATAAATACATTTTAATATAACAAAAACAAGAAAAGTAAATCTGTGAAAAATACGACGATAACAGAAAGACTGAAAAGTTGCAATATGCCACAACTTTATATTATTAATATCTAATTCTTTGTTTGTTTTGTACATGTTATCCGCTGTTTTAAAAAACAGGACCTAACATTATTTCTGATATATAAAAAAAGTAAGACAGGGCACGGCCTAATAGTTAGCCTGCAGGGCACAGTTCACACTTTCAGCTGTGGGCAGCTTATAAGCATGAAAATATTTCCTGCTATTTCGTTAAGAGTGGTCGGTGGGTGCTGCTGATTGGCTGCTTTTCCTCTGGTTGGAAGATCTATATTTTCAAGGAATGATTATATCTAAATCCCAAGAGTCTCTATTCTAGCTGTTTAGCCCAAGAATTTGATCAGATGCTGTTCGGGTTGAAAATGTCAAATAAATCTTACTGAACTTTTTTTACTGTAATATAATATGTAAAAAGTATCTGTAATTATATTCTCGTTTTTAAAAAATAGTTGTAAACCAAAGTATTGCAAACATTATATTAAATGAACCTTTCGTAATTTACATAAAATCATTAAATCAGTACAAATCTTTCTGGTCTTGAAGAAGATTTAAAAATATCCCCAAGTTGCACTTGGAGATAGTAAATCTTTAAAAATGTTTCCGAGTTTTTCTTTTTAGTTCCACAATTTAAATTCATATATATATATATATATATATATGGTATTTCTAACGTGAACGGTAATTTCTGTACATTACTGACATCGGGGAGTAGAGGTGGGAGTTCGAGTTATTGATATACTTTCAATTATATCACTTATAAGTTTAATCATTTAATTGTTACACCACTTCCATATGAAGTGATTGTGCATAAGTAAACTTTCTAAACGATGACATGATTTCTATGCTCAATGTAGTAATATGTGTATCAAATTTAATTTATACTGAATTGGAATAAAGCTGTTAAAATGTTAGAATAAACCGGTATAAACATGTTCATGGTAATGAATATCACAAACCCACTTAGTTTCACATTATTGTTCGTTATTACGTGTAATTTGGAGTTAGATTCTTCTTCTTCTACTGTATATTTTATTCATGGTATGGTATTTGTATTTCATCCATCAATGGTACTGGCTCATGTATTTAGTAAAATTTTTCTAAATGATTTTTATGTTTAAAAAATGTAAACGTGGCATCCATATAACGTCTGTAAAGGGCATGATTCTAACCACTTTTCATACAAAAAAGAAAAGCAAAATAACAACATAAAAACACGTTAGCTAGTAATGACGCTAAAGGAGAACCCTAAGCCACACAATATATCTGGTCATATAAGTTACAGTTAAAAAGAAAATGAGATTGTATATATATATATATGTTGAAGAATTCGACGAAATGTCAATACATTATTGAAATAGCTAAATTCATTTAGTTTACTATATGGTAAAGTAAAACAGACTCAAAAACCCCATAGACAGAAAATTAGATTGTTCTGTTCTGTACTACCCTTAATAACTTGTGAAAGTTTTACTTATTTAATCCATTAGAATGTAAAAATATTTAGGTATCAACTTAAAGTGACCTTCAAATTTGTTGAAGTTTAGCAACCTTTGGATTAACAAACTTTTCAGACTTCTTCTTTTGACATAATTTGTAGTTCCATGTGTTAGTTTGGCTGATTCCTAGTTTATTTTATAGTCAAATTCTCTTTATGTGTAGAAAAATTGTATTATTTGTTTGACCATTTTAACATTAATTCCCTGATCCTGATTTCTAACTTTCTTCCCGTTTCACTAACATACACTTTTTTTGGCAAGTGACTAAATAGACACCCTGTTCTTTTTCTTGAGATGTAGACATTTTTGAGGGTAAGAAATTTTTAATGGTGCTGGGATATTTATAAACAACTTTGAATTCTTTTATTTTTTCAGGCGTCTCTCTAAAGACACAATATTATAATTAACATCATAAAACGGTTAAAATATCAATTATAACTTACAATGTTTTTAAGATTAGTCATCACACGATCCTTGATGATGAAACTATGAATATTTATACAATTTTTGAACGACTGCAGTATCCTATACGATTCATCAAAAAATGCCCATGAAAAGGCAAGGATGACATTATTTAGGAACAGTGACCGATAAACAGCACCATCGCCATGTGAATATACGAGTATAAGGAAAAAAACTTGGCATTAACTGCACTGAATGTGTTTGGAATTACATACTTGTGAAGTAAACAACACATGCTATATTTAATTTTTAAGATTTTTTATGTATCCCACAGTGGGTCACCGGTAAGTTTACGGACTTACAACGCTAAAATCCGGGACTCGAATCCCCGTGGTGGATAGAGCGCAAACAGCCTAATGTTTGACTTTGCACATTTATGTACTATACTAATAATACTATACTAGATTTCAATTTCTTGATTACTCTTCATATTTTTTTGAATACGTTTAATGTGAAAAATTATATTTGTAACATATTATATACAACCCTCCACTCTGCAAAATATTAGATAATTATCCATCACATCCGCAGACTAATTTTCTGTGTTTTCTATTTAAAAGAACAAACTAGAAAATTGAACGAGGATTTTATCCACAAATAACATTCACTCAAAGGATTATGGTCCAATGAAAAATTTTCAAAGTTAACTAACTGTTTAAAATCTTATTAAGCAGGGACATGTAAGGATATATCCTCTCAAAACTAGTTACAATAGAAAGGTTTAGCAGTTAATAACTTAATTTAGGGTTTTAAGTGTGTTTTACAGTGTGTTTGGATCTCGCATGCTGCAATAAAAATAGTTATCATTTATATTCTTTATGTTCATAATTTGGTTTCTTACAATGAGTTGGTCATACCATAATATACATATAGTTAAATAATACATATATATATATATTTGTTGTTGTTTTGGACTCCAACGGCTTTTTAGCAACAAAAAAAAAAATGTGGGGAGGGAGGCTGAAAAGTGAGGCAAATTGAAGTACTGGTCACGACGCTGCTAAATAGGCACGAGGTCGAGTGTCTTACAGCACTATTTTCGTGCAATAGCAACATGTTTTTTCTTTAGATACAATTTATGATACTTGGAATTTCGGATCAGGTGCAAAGTTATACAGATAAAGAACAATTAGTATGACGTCACAGATAATATTGGATGCCCATGGTTACACATAGTATGACTTCACAGATAATTATGGATACCTTATCTGTATACATCACTAAGAATGTTACTGATCATATCATTGAGGTCACAAACTTTGATAGAATTTTTATAAAATTTTTATCTGTTTCTAAGAATTGTGATACACAAACGTGCAACTACTTAATACTACTTTTTTAGGCTCCTCAGCGATAAGTCTGAAGGCTTATATCGCTAAAAAGTGAAGTTCGATACTCATGATGGGGACATCACAGATAACCCAGCTTAACAACAAACGAACTACTATATAGTTCAATAGGTAGGTAAATAATTATATAAACATGTTTTTTTAATAAAATATTTAAAGGTATATTCTGAATACTAAGAAAATATATCGAAGTCACAGTAAAATACTTGCTTTAAAGTGAATGCTTTTATTGTTTATCTGTAATTTGTCAAGAGTTTTAATGATGAGATGCCATTTAAAAAGGACCGTGTTAGTTACACATAATGAAAGCTAATACAGTCAAAAGAATCGTGCTTTTTCCAACTTTTTTATTTCTTAAGCGGACCCATTAAAGGACATTCTACACACTAAACAGTCTGTATTGAAACAAATGCCATGGTAAAATACATACACTCTTTTGGTAAAATCAACTTTTCCTTGAACAGTTGAAAACTTGTAAATACTTGGTAGTGCATGCCAACCATGACCAGGAAGACAAGAATAACTCAGTACAACCATGGTGAAAAGCGTTGTTCTTACCTTCGAAACAGTAATATATCTTCATTGAAGAACAGAAGGATAAAGATGTCGCGAGTATTCTACACAAACTAACGAGTATCCCGTATTTTATATAAAGACATTAAACTCCGTTTTTTCTTGTGCGTGTAAGGTAGTAATTTTGTTCTGACCTATATATATTAGTAACATAATTATCGAAAGGAGAAAATGATTCACTGACTTCATTGCAAATTTAATCAGTTTTGTTTGATTATTTTTATGTAAGTATAGGCCTAATTATTTCGTGCATGGTTGACGATTCTTCTACAGAATAGCAAAAAGTTTTTCTTTCCTTCATCACTCCTATTTCACTCAAACCCAAACTTTTTAGAATACGAATAAATGCGAAATGGATAAAATTGAACCAAGTTGATGAGTTAATGATTTTTTTTTTATTTAAGTTTTATACATTTAAGCAAAACTTTCTTTCCTGCTAATACAGTTATACTATAAAGATTGCTCTCCAACAAATAAGTTTTATATGGAACTTTATTTATTATAAATTTAAGAGAACACAAGTGGCTGTGAATTTGGGTCACAGAGCAAAACTAGTTTGCATTTCCTAAGATAATTATCCTGGCCACTAACTTTAGTTTGAAATAAGCAACAGTGTATGAAACGGGGCTTAAATACAAATTATACATACAATTATAACGTAATTCATTTGCAAGTAATACGAGCATGCTTACACAAACCCTCACCGTTTCGAATCAGTCTATTAATGTGTATCTTTAAACGAAATTACGTACAGCTCTGTGAGTAACCGATGACTAAATATTAGTGGTAAATGTAAAGCAAAAAAACATCCAAAATACTCAGACCGTTAGATTAATGACTCCATTTTCGTTAAAAGTATCTTGAAGTTAAAAGGTAGTATCTTTCTTTTTCTTTATCAGCAGCCCACAAAGCTCAAATGCTTCTACTGGATAGTCCCTATTTCATCAAGAGCTCAAACAATTAAAATACTTTTAAAATATAGTCCTATTTTTTATCAGGAGCTCAAATATCTCGAGTCCTTTCGAAAGGTGGTTTAATTTTCATCATAAGTCCACAAACTCAAGTGCTTTTGCTGGACAGTTCCTTTTACATCTATTACAGCTTGAGTACCTCCAAAAGGAAGTCCATTTTTCATTAGAAGCCCACAAACCTCAGGCGCTTTTGCTTGAATAATCAATTTTTTTTCATCAGCGGCTAAAACAATTTTAGTATCTTCGAATAGTTCCGTTTTTATCAAGATAAACTCAAATGAAGAATCTCAAAACCTCGAGATCGTTTCAGGCGTGTTTTTTTCGTCACCACTAAAAACGTAAGCACTTTTCAAAAGTTATTCAGGATTACGATGGTTCTTTTTTAATTACTGTGCTTGATCCACCGTTTTGTACTTAGACTGTTGTATTTGCAAACTCTCTTTGTTTTTGAATTATTATCTAAAGAAAATAGAAGACGATCTAACAATTTCATCTAGTCTCGTTTTGCAAGTCATTGCTTTCAATACATCTTTTCAGCGTTTGTATAAAACAAAGAAACTGGTTTACAGTTCCAGTTTCGTCTTTGTGACTATATATATATATATATTCTATGTGTGTGTGTGTGTGTGTATACATAAATTGTCTTTCTCGTCCTGTTCATAGGCTGTACTTGGTGTTATGTAAAGCTAGCGTGACCAGGACAGTGAAAGTCTCAGAGATAAAACAACAACTTGACGTTCAAATCTAAGAGATAAGCACGGTTATATCTGTTTCTGTATAGTTCATAAGGTAGCGTACCTCAGCTCTGTTGGAAAATTCAATCAGTTTTTTTTCTAAATTCAACTACTGACAACAAACCTATAAAATATCCAAACAATTGAGAGCAGAGAAAATGCTACGTGCAACACTAAGTTTGGTGTAAACTCACTCTGACTACAACAGCTACTTAAAGTTAACAGCTGTAGACAAAACTAAAGGGGGGGGGACTACTCAACATTTCGTAGTTTAAACAACGATAGAGAAAAACGTCATAGCTCCTCTTTCAAATAATCGTGTTTCTATTTATCTATAATCTAAGCCATCTGAATTTATCATATTCAGTAAAGTTGACAATTGCTTGTATTTTATTAATTCAAAAGTAAAATTGGCATGATACTATATTTATCGTTAATTATTGGTTGTTTCTAAGTATTACTTTAGAAGAAACTCTGCAATACAGCTCCCCTCACACACACACTATTACCTTATAACTTGAATCATCACAAAAGATTGTAGTTGTTGGTTAAAAAAAAGCGAATAATAGGAATTTATTTATTTATTTCAATGTGAATAAAATACGTCGCTAATCACAGTGTTACTCACCGTTTACTCAAAATGTAGAAAAATGATTTGATAAATTGTCTGTAAATAAATAAATAACTTTGAAACTGCACGTGAAAAACAAAAAAAAAAGGTGAAATTTCGATACGTTATCTTACACAATAATACAAGTAATAAGTTCTACTGATATTTACAAAGTTATAGTACTGGTTAATTCTATACTTATATACAAGGCCTAGAGGTTAAGGTACTCGATTCCCAACCTGTGGATTGCAGGATCGAAACCCGTCCCCCTAATATGCCCTTTCAAGCATCGGGCGTTATGATATGACGGTCAATACCTTATTTGTTGGTGAAAGAGTAGCCTAAGAGTTGGCTGTAAATTGTGTTGACTAGTTACCATCCATTTTGCCTATCACTTCAAAATTAAGGATGGCTAGCGCGGATAGGCCTCGAGTAGCTTTGCGTGAAATTCAACAAACAAATACTTTTTTGTCCCAAACGTTTTAATGAGTTAAATTTGTTTTTGTTTATTTGTCTTTGAGCGAAAAGCTACATAATGGACTGAACTATCT
>NW_013666634.1:98903-109500 GCF_000517525.1 Limulus polyphemus | reverse complement strand
CGTTTTGGTTGTTATTAAAACAAAATGTAATGAAACAGAAAACATTTAGATATTTAGTTTCATTAGGGACATAGTGTGCTTTGAAATCATTGTGTAAAATGTGAATTGATTGCTATAAAATCATGCTTTTCAGTTCGGCACATTTGATCGCCCTCTACTGGCTCTCAGACATTAAACTTAATGTCTGTATGTAAGAATTAAAAGTGTAAGTGTGGTTAAACCTAATTAGGCCAAACTTAAAAAGAACCCCATTTTTTATGGCGCGGATTATGAAACTGCTTCTAGTTCACAAATATTCTTAGAGTTAGTACATAATAACTAATTCCTGAAAATCATTCAAACTATCATTATTACTAAATATAATCTAAAATGGTTGAAATTTGCGTTTTTTTATGTGTTTTTTTACTAACATGGTTGCGTTTACAACCTGGAAATGTCTTATTTATACAACCAATATTATTTAACCAAAGATTGTGCATAAATACAAACATATATATAACTATGCAGCATTAACTAGTTTCTCTATGTGTAATAGAAGGTGAAATATACTAACAGCCAATGATTGTTTAATTTCCTGTTCATCTATCTTACTCCGAAGAATGTGGTTTGTGTTGATCGTTTCTGCTCAGAACAAAACTTACTAGTTTTATTCAACCTAGTTTCTACATTCCAGCATATCTGAAATCACATATTAATCATTTCTATAGGTCATTAAGTATTACTACTACCATGTTTATTCTCCAGGTTAATTATTCATTTCAAAGTTCAATACAATAAACAATATAAGTATGTTGTATAACACCAAACCGCGTGAAAGATGAAGTCCTTTTGACTCTACAAAAATCAATAAAAATAAGATAAAAACAAAGAAATGATTACAAACATTTTCTGAAAAATAAAAAGAGGAAGACTGTTTTTAAACTGATATTAGCCGTCTACTCGATATCAATGTTATTTAAATAACTGTATAAAAGGCATTAAATACATTTATAATTTTAAAAAACGTTGACATTTTAAGTGTACTTAAAAAGTTTGTTTCGAAACGCAAGAGACATCATCATGTCGATGTCATTTTAGCCTAAAAATTGAAAGAGTACTAAATATGTGTTACTTTATTAAGAACTTAATCAAATGCGACTGTCCAAGGTGAAAGTGGTAGAACAAAATTAAAAGTTTCAGATAAAGAGACATATAATTGAATATTAGTTAAAATTTCTAGTAGTTGATGCTAAAAATTAGGAAAAAAATGTTATCTTCCAAAATGTAAAGATTTAAATAGAAATATGGATATTAGTTGTTAATCAGGAAAATATAACCATGCTTATATAAATGTGATTTTGAATAGTATACAGAAATATATGAAAGGAGTATGTTTTAAATTATTTAAGAAAAAATCTAGAGCCAGAATAATTAGCTGAAGGAATAAGAACAGCGAGAAAATGTCCGGTTTTTGAAGATAATAAAATAAAATCTATACGTGAATGAATCACTTAACCTTGGAATTTCAAATAAAATATTATTATGAGACGTGACCTTTTCTAGTTTGAAAAACAAAAGAGTAAAGCATTCAAAATTAGAAATATTTCAATAAGAATACGGACAGTCTTCACCTGGAGAAAATGACATGGTAGCCTATTCTTGCAGTATGTGTAAAATTAATTATGACGTAATGTATACATATATATATTAGCTTTTCGTTTACTAGCTAGGGTTAAAAAGAATATCATTTTGAAATTAGTACCTTAACTGATATTTAAAAAAAGATACTGAATCGATGGCTAAATGTAGAGATTACCAAGTACTACTGATTCCATGGCTACATGAAGAGGTTACCAAGTACTACTGATTCCATGGCTACATGAAGAGGTTACCAAGTACTACTGATTCCATGGCTACATGAAGAGGTTACCAAGTACTACTGATTCCATGGCTACATGAAGAGGTTACCAAGTACTACTGATTCCATGGCTAAATGTAGAGTTTATCAAGTACTACTGAATCGATGGCTAAATGTAGAGATTACCAAGTACTACTGATTCCATGGCTACATGAAGAGGTTACCAAGTACTACTGATTCCATGGCTACATGAAGAGGTTACCAAGTACTACTGATTCCATGGCTACATGAAGAGGTTACCAAGTACTACTGATTCCATGGCTACATGAAGAGGTTACCAAGTACTACTAAAAATCTAAAATAAATTAATCTAAAACCAATGATACTGTTTTGAATTACAATAAAGAGAGCAATACAATAACAGAGAGTGGATATTTCATTGCTAGATCTAATACATAATATAGTTAGAAAGATGACTGCATAAAATATAAAACATAATTAAATAACAAAGATTACAGAGAGTTTTAATAATTCATTCATTTTTCTTCACATAAGACAGATCTGAAATGTGACTTTTACACGTCTCTTATTTTTAATCCAAAATGGACAAATTAAGAGAAATGTGGGAAAAAATCATTTGCAGTTTACATGATTTTAGCTCTTTAGTTTTAGAACATAAAACGCATGTTCTTCGCGCTCATTATACATGAGTGTGTATTAAAAAACATGACTATACAGATAAACAACAGAACGTGCTCACATATATGCAGAAGTTAAGTTAGATTAAATAGTCTTACATTTTACTAAGATGACAGCATGTAAACATTCGTTCTGTTGTTGGATGTCATACAAAAATTAATATGGATATATTTTCATTGCCATAAATACAAAAATCCATATATATCTAACTAACACGATTAGAATCTTATGGTTTCTGCTATTAAAGAGTTTAATCCTTTTATTGTGAGTTGTGGCTAAGCTTGTGTGGACTAACAATATATGTAAAATGACAGAAAGGTCAAGGTAATGTTTCATTGAAATAAATTGTTGTTTTTAGTTCCTTGTGTTGTGTCTACAATAATCGAGTTATGTATTGATTGAACAACAAAAAAGGATTCAAGTCTGACTGGTGATAGAATTTGTGAATAACTTATAGGCTGTCTGTGAACAATGTGAAATATACACTAAGAAAAAAAGGTGTGTTTCCAACAAAAAACACCCATTGAGGGTGACAAGGAAAGACTTTTCACACTTAAAGGTGTAAATTTAGAACAAATAAAAGTTCACACTTCTGCTCTGTGTGTAAAGGTGTGAATTGATAAACAGAATGAAAAGTCGGGTAAGTGGTATGCGAAAATAAAATGAAGTGTGTGTGTTATTTTCTAACAAAGACACACCGGGTTATCTGCTGTGTTCACCAGGGTAATCGAACACTTGATTTTAGTGTTGTAAAACTGTAGACTTACCGCTGTCTCACCGGGGGACAATAAAATGGAGAAAAATAACTTTTAACAAAATCACGGTATGTCTGCGGACTTACAACGCTAGAATCCGGGTTTCGACATCCGTGGTGGGCAGAGCACAGATAGCCCATTGTGTAGCTTTGTGCTTAATTACAAACAAACAAACTATCATAAATAACCAAATATAACTTATTATTATGCAAACTTATAATCAATGTTGAGTTTACTGTTAAGAACAAAGATACGCAATGGACTATCTGGGATGTGTCCATCGCAGGGATAGAACCTCGAATTTTAGTATTATACGCTCTCAAAGACACTGCTGAGCCACCAGGAGGAGAAATAAATGGGGATAGACTAATGTTTAAAAAATATTAGAAAGTGTTACTTTTTTTTTCACTAAATTGTGTAACGTCAGTGTAGAAAAGAAAGAATCCATGAATGATATAGAGGTCTAATCTATTATTTCTTTCACTACTGCCTCTGCAGTAGACTAATTTCACCGAATTCACGGCTCATTAGTACCGTTTTGGGAAGCATGTCCTCCAAACAACAAAAACTGTTAATGTATACCCTTGTGTTCTCATGATAAATGGTTATTCAATGTTGCTTTAGTAAAATCGCATTAAATTTTCCTTCCTTAATTTCATTATTATTGTTCTTGTAAATCTAGTTCAACTGGAATATTTGTGTAAATCGAACGCTGGGTTTTAGCGTTGTAAGTCCGCAAACCTACGTACAAGTTAAAAATATGTGTATAAGTAATAAACTCTTCCATGTTTTGTTTTTTGCTTGATTCTAGTCATCTTATAACATTTCTAGAGCAATATCTATAAGATAATAACTTGTTGTCACAACCGGTTTTGACTCCAAACACAAACAGGGGTATTTTTTATGAATAATGATAATACGATTAATAAAACAAAACTAATCTATTTCCTTGTTACAAAACATCGAACTCATACATACATACATTCACGTTTGATATAATAAAATAAATTAAAATAAAAATTACCACAGTGCTCCGTAAACTATTTCTCTACCAAAGATTGTGCTTTTCATTACCTCTTTAGAGCAAATATTTCCTCTACGGTGGGCGCAGCAGATAACGTGGCTTTGCTCTAAACAAAACAAATTTTTTAACCAAGTTATTTTGAAAAAGAGAGATTGAGGTTATAGATCTAGCATTGGGTTTATTCACCTTGTAGTGGTGAAAGTCAAATTATTACACATATTTATCTCACACTAATTAACAAAACCCATTCGATGTATACATAAGAATTGAGTGGTATCTTTTATTATAAACCTTAATAGATGGATGAAAGTTAATATCTTTCGCAGTGCAGTTCTCGGCTTCACGTGGGAGGATTTTTGATTAATGTTTGTTAATTTCAGAATTATCGTACATAGCTACACAAACGGCTATATGACCGTTGAAACTTCTTTCTTATCGCAGTTGTGTAACATCATATCAAGTGTGTTTGTACAAGTAGAATTACATAGGTTGTAATAACTTAAATACTCAATACTTTGGTCTTATAGAAATACTGACTAGCATTAACAACGTGTTGAAAACCTGAAATTTGAAATAATTTCGAGTACCGGTTTTTACGATTATGATTAGTGTGTCAACTGTGTAGTAGAACCCTAAGGCATATTTTCTGTAGATAAGGAATCTGACTATCAGATACTAACTCTTGGTATTGCTGGTGTAGGGCCGATAATCCCTTGTTCTATTCACTACAAGACGCAAACACATCAGACTTATTAATAAAATACTCAATGTTATATAGGGCTGTTTACATACATCATGTGGCAAATGTTTCAAACACATGTCTAGTAGCCTAACACACGCGTGTCCAGCCAGATGTCTTATCCTGATGTGTTACATTGATACGGAACGGTGCCTATAACTTAAAGACTTGTTATATTCCATTTCCGTTTGGTTCGGCGTCCTGTTTGCGGTACATTGTCACAGAATCACGTCAACTGTAGAGAAGTTTCCGTATAAAAGTACAAAAAAGAATATATAATGACATAGAAATTATATCTAGATTAATATATTCCTATCAACATTTTAAACAATGACTGTTTTGGTGTGCATACATTTTTATTTTGATTACCTAAGAAGATCATTTAGATAATATAAAACAGTACTAATCATATATTTCTAACGTTCTGCAATTCACTACGTATACCATTGTTTTCCATGAAAAAAATATACCCCTTTCCAAAGGGAAATAAAGTCTAATCAAGATCAAAAGATAAAAGATCTGCCAAAGAAGTCTTTAAACACCTATTTACCTATTCTTGAGTTTTACACTAATTCTAAAGGTTGGAAGCAATGCCACAATATGTAGTTGACTGCTGGTCCACTAACAATATACACATTTTATGTTAAGTAATACTTGGAAAAAAATAATGTACAGCAGGTCACGATTTTACTAAGATTTATAACTGGCTTCTTCACGAATTATAAAACTACTGATTTAACAATGATTACTGGTTAACAAGTCTGACCTTAGCTTAAACAATAAATATTTTGACATAATTAATCATATCTACCTTTCTCTAAAAGGTATAATTTCAAGATTCCATCCAATGCAGGAAAAATCAAGAGGTTCCAAAATGTTTGTTGTTGAACATGGCGTTAAAACATTATAAAAAGTCAAATGAAAACTTACAGTAACTTAAATTCGATGACGAGGAAGCCACTTTGAAACTAATAATGGTTGGAGACGGCTTGAATGGGTAATGAAGAAAAACTTTAATATAAGTTTAACATAACAGCAAATGTACAACGTTTCGACAAGGTTTTGTCACATGCCAGATACCGATTTTTTTTTAGCAATCGACAGCTCATCTTCTGTTTGGCTATATGTTATTGCAAAACTTTATGAACACAACTCCTACGTCACATTTACAGGCCTGTGCGAATGATCTTGTTTACAGATTTAAGAAAGGCTGCTACTTTAGCTATGCTTTCGGGTTACTTCCAGTGGCAAACTATTTAACATTCTCTTTCGCCACTTCGTATGTCTGTTTCGTCCCTGCTGGACTCACACCTTCTCTTGTTTTACCGTCACGATTCAACATTACAGATATTCCTAGAACTTCGTGTTTTGTGTGCTTTTACAATTGCGAAATAAGAAAAGTTCGCATCGGAAAGTCCTATAATGTAAACTTCCAGAAATAATAAGTTTTTGGCACCATCTTTACTTGTAATTTACCATATATTGTAATACAGGGCCAAGGTTTTTAACTATATAGTCAGAGGCCACAGAGATGAACAGGGACAAGATTATTGGATGTATAAGTTGTTACATTAGATAGTGAACAACTGTCTGCATTAATTGCACAATATTAGTAACATTAAACTTTATGAACGTTTATACTGCTTACATCAAACAGTAAAATAAATTATCTAAACTTATTAGTTTAAGGTGACGTACTTGTTAAGAACGACTTTCAAGTACATACTACTGATTGGATTGATTAGTTACATCTAGTGCCAAGTACAAAATAGCCCTTGAAGGTAGTACATAAATCAGGACATAATAAATTAATGTTTCAGGTGCTATTAACCTCCCACTTTAACTAACAATGCTTATTGCACATGAGGTTACTTAAGAAAAGTTGTCATATATCAGACTTCAATCAAATAGGTGACTTTCCTGCTATGATTATCAGAATGAAACTAAAGAAGATTGTACCATTTGTAAACCACACTTAATATGCTATATCCAGTACTACTGTGATTATCAGAATGAAACTAAAGAAGATTGTACTAATATGTAAACCACACTTAACATGCTATATCCAGTACTACTGTGATTATCAGAATGAAACTAAAGAAGATTGTACTCATACGTAAACCACACTTAATATGCTATATCCAGTACTACTGTGATTATCAGAATGAAACTAAAGAAGATTGTACTCATATGTAAACCACACTTAATATGCTATATCCAGTACTACTGTGATTATCAGAATGAAACTAAAGAAGATTGTACTCATGTGTAAACCACACTTAATATGCTATATCCAGTACTACTGGGATTATCAGAATGAAACTAAAAAAGATTGTACTCATACGTAAACCACACTTAATATGCTATATCCAGTACTACTGTGATTATCAGAATGAAACTAAAGAATAGTGTAATCATAGGTCAACCACACTAAATATACTATATCCAATACAGACTAGGCCTCTCTCCCAATGTCAGAGCCCATCAGGACGGTTGGGATACGATATACATAGTAGTGATCAAAACGCTATTTATATCATCAGTTGCTTGAACTATGTGAACTAGATAGGTTAAATTGGTAAGCCTTTTGATCCAACGATACGAAAACTTTTAACAATCAAACAGAGAACACTGTTCTTTCTAAACCAGCTCCTTGGATAAATAGGTATTTAAATGCTCAAAGATTTAAAACGGTTACTTTGGCTTTGAAAGACGGAATAAATTTTTCTTTTTATAGCCAATTTGCCTTTTTAGTATCCTTGGATGAACTGTTGTCGTTGTTTTCTTAGTGCAAAGCTATTCATTGGGCTATCTGCATTCGTTCCACCACGAGGAATCAAACCCTGGATTTTAGCGTCTTAAGCCTGTAAACCTACCGTTGAACCTCTGGGCTACTAAATGACTACTTTCTTTAGCACTATTTCACTTGGCGTCAAAAGACGTTAAAAATTATAAGAGTAGTCAGTCTATCGAAAATCCCTTTATTTTCAAAGCAGACTAAAACTAGTTCGCGTAAGGCTTTACTTAATCTAACCTAAAGTATGTCATAGCTTTCTTTAAAGAATAATCGAATAGGTTTAGCTTTGAAAAGGGGAATGAACTCGCGCCCCTAAAGGCAACAAGCAGCAAATTATTTCTTTATTTTTTTGTAAGCTGGCAAATAATATCCAATAACTATTTAATTATATACCTAAAACATGGGTTATTTCCACATTATTCTTATAAGACAAGAAAACTTTGTTTTACAACCATATTTTCTCTGTTTGTTTTTGGAACAAATTAATGTGAAGATAATTTTACCGTAAATAAAATGTATGTAATATAGTTAATGAATAACGAATTTTTTAATATAAAATATGGTTACAGAAAATGTGGCTTGACATATTTCAAATTGAGATATCTTGAGTATCTAAAAGGAACATTTTATCGTCAGAAATAATTTCAACAATTACTCTCAAAAATCAGTAAATAAATATTTTTGTAATTTTATTTTCACAATAAATTTCAGCACTATTCTTATATGTGCATATATATATATCACTTTGACGATTGGTTTTAGCACTAGTTCTCAAAAGAAGTATTTATTGTGAAAAATAGTTTTTATCGCTTGTTGTAAAAACCAACAAAGAAACTTTATTGTCGTAACCAGGTTTCTACGTAAGTTCTACACAATTAACATTTCCATATTACCTTTGGTAGTAACATTAACTCTCCAAATTAAACATTTTATTGCTTCAAAAAATTTCAGAAACAGTTCCATAGAATAAATGTCTTGTTGCCACGAAAAAAAGACTTTCATCCCCAAATTTCAAAAATTATAATAAATCTTGAACAGATCTCAGCACCAGCTACCATAAAGAAACATTTCACTGTTACAAACAGATCTTGACACTAGTTATCGAAAGAATAAACACTTTATTGTCACAAACAGACTTCAACATTATCTCTTTTAAAAAAGAAACATTGTAATGTCACCATTGTATTCGACACTTTTTATTGTCTCAAATAGGTTTGATTCAAAAGCATATAACACATTTACTAATGTCGATACAAATTCATGAAATAAGTAAATTACTATTATGGTATTATGGTTAAAATTTAACTTGTAATTAAACTTTTGACATATTCTAACTGTAAGTAACAAACAAAAAATCCAACTCCACTGACCAGTATACTGTAACCAAAATATAGAATAGTAAAAATTTGGACTCTTATCTTGTTCAATTTGTCACTGTAACGAAGGAGTTTGTTTGTTTGTATGGTTTTGTTTTAGCGGGGGGGGGGGTCAAAACATATGTGGCGTTGAATTGAAACTTACGGGAAAAAACGACATTTATCTATTTGTTTGTTTGTAATTAAGCACAAAGCTACACAATGGGCTATCTGTGCTCTGCCCACCACGGGTATCGAAACCCGGATTCTAGCGATGTAAGTCCGCAGACATACCGCTGTGCCACTGGGGGGCGACATTTATCTGACAAAATGAAACCCCAAAATAAGAGATGAAAAGATAAGGACGCTTTCTTTCTTTTTAAGACAACTTTAACCAATTACTCAAATACGTGCGGTGGTTAGTTATAAGTTCACCTTGCCAAGAATACTTGGAAACTTTACTTCTAGCTTTGCATGTTTAACATTTATTTATTTCAAGATGTCACAGACAGAATTTTAAAATCATAGTTACGTTACAAACATACATGAGAACGTTTATCTTTATTTCTTTTTTTTACAGTTTCAAATAAGAAACAACCGTGAGAGTCCTTCGACCACACTCTTTCCAGAAGTTCAACGACATTTCACTATTCTAAAATATTCCTTGAGGTTTTACTAATTGTGTTTTCCATATCAATTGAATGGTGAACTGGCGTAACGGGAGCTGCTTCTGCCTAAGAAATAACAACAAGTTGCAATTCTTAGTTTAAGCCTTTCGTAATTAACTGACTGCGATTTTCACGTGGAAGAGTAGCATAGCGAAGAACATCACTTTAGAGAAAAGATATACTCTATACGATATTTTTATAAAACCAACATCATAGCCACATATGTTATTAAGGTTTAACACTAACTAGTGGTTGTTGAAACAAGGCACCGCAGAAAACGTATATTCCTGGCTTGCACAAAATAGTTTAATAACTCGTGATTAACATAGAAATATTTTGTGCACAATTATACTTAGAATCCATAATTAAGATCTTTGTAATAATTAATCGTACTATTTTACTAATGCATATATATGTTTGTTTGTTTGTAATTAAGTTCAAACCTACACAATGGGCTATCTGTGATCTACTTACCATGGGTATCGAAATCCTGATTCTAGCGTTGTAAGCCAGCAGACATACCGTTGTGTCACTGGGGTGCATATATAAATTAAACAATAAAAATATATTTTATAATATTTTTAAAAACCCTTTAGTTATTACTGTTCATTTAAAAGAAATAGATATAACCACAAACACATAAAAGCATAAAATACCGGTTTCGTATCATCCAGCCCGGGGCACTCCCGTTTCCCCCACATCAAATTCTCGGCATAGGATTTC
>NW_013666634.1:76934-98893 GCF_000517525.1 Limulus polyphemus | reverse complement strand
CTTCTTCTTCTTCTTCTTCTTCTCGTATCATCCAGAATACTCTTCAGTTTCTATAATGAAGACATAATTAACAATGTAAAACTTCACCTTAAAGCTTTATATATGTTGTAAACTCTCTCTGTGTCTTAAACTATGCAACATTTAACGTGGTTTTAAATTTATTAATAAAATAATTTTCATAAAGAATACCAAAATGGAAATATTTGGAAAATAGATTCTTCTAAAGTATATTTGTTCATGATACACTGTGTCTGTTAACAGGTAATGGGCTATTATTTGCATTTCTGACATTAGATTTGTGTAAATTTATTCTCAAACGTAAATTTTCTGTTTCTTCAACATATATTTGCTTATTGTTTGTTTTTGAATTTTGCTCAAAGATACACGAGGGTTATCTGCGCTAGCCGTCCCTATTTTAGCAGTTTAAGAATAGATGGAAGGCAGCTGGTCATCACCACCCACCGCCAACTCTTGGGCTACTCTTTTACCAACGAATAGGGAGATTGACCATACATTATAACGCCCCCACGGCTGAAAAAGCGAGCATGTTTGGTGGGAATTCGAACCCGCAGATTGCGAGTCGAGCACCTTAACCACTTGGCCATGCCGGGCCGTATATTTGCTTACAACAAATACAAGATAACACATAAATAAGATTATGTGAATTACAACCACTTCTAAAGTACATGAAAAATACTTTCTCTCCACTAGGGGTTTATTGCAGGGAAAAAATACCTTCATCAGATTTCTTTACTTCGTTTCTCTAATTTAAGATAATATGATTTGTTTATTTTCAAACTTAGCTTTTAGAATTTTATCTGAAATTACTTCCAATTCTTTTTGTATATCATTAATATCAATTTTAACTCCAGGTTAATGCGTTATTATAAAAGGAATAATTTATTCTTCTTTTATATTATTATTAGTTTCATTTTTAACCTTATCTGACTTAGAACTTCTCTCTGTTACACTTTCTAGATAATGACACTTCCTAAGGTAATATTTTAATTATATCGCTCTGTGTTGTTGAACTTCCGGGCTAGAAACAATAGAAAAAATATATTTGAGCTAGGAAAAGTAGATTATTTAATTTAGAATGTATAGGATAATTACTATAAAAATCTAAACACTGAAGATAATTAGTAAGTTTGTAATAAAAATCCGTTTCAATCTTTCCGTCTTCCTAAATACATATATCTAAAAAGGATAAACCTAAGTTACTCATTTCGAAAGTAAACTTTATGTTAGGGTTAATTTGACCGAAATTTTTAAAAAATATTCCAATATCAAAGAATCTGTTCCATAATAGAAAACAACAATCTAGAAACCTTTTCCAATTTTGTTTCAAGTTATTAATATGACTAATTTCGAAATAACATGATAAACTTACGAACGTTTCAATTTCAAAATATCCCATCACTAAAGTGGCATAAGCTAGAGAGATCTTTGGTCCCATTGGTGTTGCAGAGATTTGTTGATTTTTATTACCTTTATAAACAAAATAGTAATTACTTAAAATAAGGATTAAACCTTTAATTACCTCTTCTTTATTAAAATGTGGATGTAGTAAATATGGGTATCTATCTGAATAATATTTAGTAGCTTTTATACCACATTCATGTATGATACTTGGATAAAGAGAAACAGCATCTACTGATATTAAAATATTTTTTTCAATTTTCTCTGGGAAGTGATTAATAAAATCAATATCATCTCTTATATAACTTTGTACTTTAGATGTAAATAGTTTTAGAATTATGTGAATAATAGAGCTCAGTGGCTCAATCACCTTGTTTTTCCACCTATAATTTGTCTTCCAGAAATGTTTGGAGGACTCTTTATCCAAAGATACTCCATCTTATCTTTTTCTAAAATTTTATTCAACTTCTTTACTTTTATGAATTTTGGATTATTACTCAACAAATAATCGTTTTATTTCTTAGTATATACATTTATAAATTCTTTTATATATTCTTTAATTTCTTCTTTTACTTTATTTACAAATGTTGGAATATCTATGGTGGACATATCTTTATAAGTTTCTTCATCATTTAAATGTTCTAAACCATAATATCATAATACTCTTGATCCATAATAATAAAAAATTATCTCTATCACTTTTCTGAATGAAAACCTCTTCCATATTTCCAAGTATTTTTTAATGCATTTCTTTCTTTTATTAAAGTATAGTTATTAACCCGAAGAATTTTGCAACGCGAATTTTCTATACCACTACAAATTATATCAAGTTCTAGAATTCTTCCCTTTGAAGGATCCATCAGAGCGGTGTGTCTGCGGACTTTTTTTCTAATTTTTCACACTTACACGCATTAAGCCCTCAGTGGCACAGCGGTATGCCTGCGGGCTTATAACGCTAGAATCCGTGTTTCGATGCCCGTGGTGGGTAGAGCACAGATAGCCCATTGTGTAGCTTTGTGCTTAATTACAAACAAACTATCACCATTATTGTTTAAAAATTCTATTAATCTTAATTTACTAACAAATTTATGTATATCTTTAATTTTAAACTCATTTGGTTTAATATTTGGGCTAAAGGTAAGTTTAAGTTCCTCTCCTGACAAATATTTTAAACTCAAATTCAACACTTACAAGGCCTCTACCTTCCCGTAGCACAGTGGTATGTCTGCGGACTTATACTGATAGAAATCGGGTTTCGCTATCCGTGGTGGGCAGAGCACAGATAGCCCTTTGTGTAGTTTTGTGCTTAATAACAAACAACAACAATCAAAGCTTCCACTGAGGAAAATATATGTTCTTTTTTCTTTCTTTATCTTCTCTTATGTTATTATATATATATATATTTCCTTTTATTCATTAAGTTCCCATTGTTTACCTGTCTTTTTCTTATGTATCTATTGTCTCTTCTTGCATTATTTTCCCATCTTCTTTTATCATCTTCGTATTTTCCAAAAGCTAAAATGTCTTTCTTCTCATATTTTCCGAGATTTTTATTGATTTTATTTCTCCTATTTTCTTCTCCAAATTACTTTGACTTTTCTACATGTTTGACATTACGCACTCTTCCCTTTTCTGGATCTTGCTTATCTCAACCCATTTATTTAAGAAACCAAACTTCTTTTTTCTCCCAAATCTGCTCACTAATTCTTCTTCTTCAGTACAAAGATCACTCCACTAATTTATTAAAGATTCAGCAAGACTGACAGCAAAGCTATATATTAAACAAAATACTTATGTTCAATGTAATGTAGAATAGAGAATTGTAATAATATGATTGAAGGCACACCATACATGGCAACTAAACTACGCAGTATTAAACAAAACTATAAAACTGTAGAGACATGCTTCGCTTTCATTGCCTTTGCCTGTGTGATTAAGCACTAAAGATATTTATATTTGAAAAAATCAACTATATAGATAGCTGTATTTCTATCGATAATAGATAGATTTGTTTTTCAAAAACTTTTATGAGCATTAAACAGTTTAAACTTTATTACTACACGGGTATTTAATGAATCATACCTGTAACAAATAAATAGTTATTCATATTCCCACAAGAATGTACTCCAAAAATGTGGGGCTATAATGCACTTCTTTATAAAATATTCCTAGTAATATTTCTTTTTATAATTACAAGTTATATTTAAGGAATGTGTTTTATTAATTTCTCTTTTTAGATTATTTAAAACTGACAGGGAACATGTTTTAGGTGTATTTCAATTAAATTACTTATAGCTCTAAGTAAAAAGTTTCTATTTCATATATTCATTGAAGATTTCAAACCCTTAGAAATTAAAACTTATCGCAAATTTCAGAGCTTTATCAGAACTAGCAAAGAAGTTCTAAATGTTTACAAGAACTGCTTGAATTAACAGTAGACTTATTATAAACTATTTTAACTGGTGAACCTTAATAACTAACAGAGCTGACTCTTAAAGGTCCAAAAAAATCATATTATCAATTTTAATAAATCGTACGATGATTCTTTAATCGCTAAGAAGTGTCAACAAAATCTCCAAGAGAGAGGAGCCTGAGCTGGGCCTGAAAAGTAAATAATGCGATTTCTATGATAAATATCTGATTAGCTTTTTCTGTTATTCAATCTGTACGTTATAAACCAGTTAAAAATTAAACAATAAAACGTTAAATAGTTTTGTAGATTCAGTTAATGACAACTTGTGCAACAAATGTTAAAAATTAAAAATAGAACCAACGTTTAAAATGCACAATAAAATTTTATTTGGCCAACGACCAAAATTTAAATACTCTACATGATTCGGTAGCTTTATGCTACCATCATCGGAAGTAATCTCCTATATTTTTCTTTGTAAAATCACTCGCCTGTCACGTAGGATTTACTCCTGTTGTTGATTCTATTTTTAATTTTTAACATTAAATAATCTTTTTATATTCAAATTATTTCAGTTTTCTGTTTTATAATATCAAGTGATATCTATTTGTTAATTTCTTCCTTTATGTAGAGGCATAATCTAATCTTTGTTTCACCGCTCCTGCTGAAACAGACTAGTTTTGCCGAATTCACGGCTTATTAGTGCTGCTTGGAAAAGCGAATGAAATAAATAAAGTAGGCCTCATATAGTGATGGAATTTAAGCACTTTGCTTGATTTAGATATAGTCTTTTACTCTTCTCTAATAACTTTAATTCATTTAGGTGTTTGAATAACATGTGATATACTGTCACAATTAATTAACCATTATTATTCAGAAGGCTATCTTGTTATTCATTTATTTGTTGATTTCTTTTCTTTACCAAAACTTGAATCTCGGGGAAGAAAAGAGGGTTTAGAGGCTTAATCTATTCTGCGATGTGTCACTTCCGCTACAATAAACCAGTTTCACTGAATGCTGCTTGGAATAGGTGTAAACTTGACATTTTAGTGAATATTTGTCCCCTGAAGGTCAGGAGTAAGTTTACAGACTTATAAGCTAAAATCTGGGGTCCGATTTACTGCGCTGGACAAAGCGTAGTTAGTACAACGTGTGTCTTTGCGCTACGAAACAACATAGTGAATGTTCTGGAAACGTAATACACATGAAAGATATATTAAACTAATAAAATCTTTTTTTTAAGTATCTTACTTTCGATATTATACAAGAACTAAGTTAAACTTGTTTTTGAATAGTATTTTCATTTAACCATCTGATGATTTAGGCTGATACGGTGTACTAACTAAGGACTATAGCTCAAGTTTCAAGTTCTCTGTGCTACTAGACGCGTATTTCTTTGGAAAAATTCCATAGCCAAGGTTGATTGAGTTTTTTTTATATAAAACATGCGCACAGAAAATAATAATAATAATAATGAGTGTATTAAGCTTTCAAGTACATAAAATGATATGTTTACCTTGAATGTTCTAAGTTTATCAACCAAACGCCCACTGGATTCACGAACCAGATGACCTAAGAGGATATCGTAAAAAAAGATGTTTAGAGAAAGGTGATTAACGCATAGATAAGTAACTCACCTGCACTAGACGCTTTCAGTTTACTAGTGAATTGTATCTATCGTCATGTGCTACTGGTATAATGGAAATGTGTATAGCACGATCTATGTGGACAAGTATTTTTGAGAGTTAATGTAATCTTACACAAGGCCATGCATGGTGGAGTTTTTTAGTTAATTTCTAACTTGTGCTCTGAATACTGTAAAAATACTCAACATGTATAAAAACGACGTACGAAAAGTTTATATTTTTTAACATTCTATTTCTATTTCTCTAGCAGTCTATCTCTTTGTCTATTTATCTAGTCCCTCGGTGAGACAGCGGTAAGTTTATGGACTTACAACACCAGAATCCGAGGTTCGATTCCCCGCGGTGGACATAACAGATAGCCCAATGTAGTTTTGCTGTAAGACACAATCCAACTGCTTATCTATCATATCTGTCTATCTTTTCATTCGTTTATTCACCCTCCAGTACTTTCACAAAATTATTCCAATCTGAGTGTGTGTGTATGTTTTTTTACTCTTAAATTAGCGTCGATTTATTGATACAGGGTCTCCAATTTAACGCTACAAAATGATTTTAGACCTTGTTGCTATATCATATTCACCCTTTAAGTTTATAACAAGAACAACAAAACAGAAGCGCTTCCGAAAGCTCTCGTTTCCTGCTTGAGGGATTTTTATGATGCTATCTAATAAAATTTGTCATTATCATATTGTTAAAACGGGCAACTCAACAACAAAACTATTCAGTGTACAGCTCATTGATTAAGGTAAGGCGTGCTCGTTCAAGCGGAACCCAAATAATTGCCGTGGGTTTCAGTCTTCATGACATTTGCTTATAAATTCAGGAATATATGGAATCCAGAATTGTATTAAGTAATTCATACAGCTCCAGATTTATTTGATATCATCGGTAGTAGATGTGAAAAGGTTAGTTTTCAGTGGCATTTGATCCAGAATTGTATTAAGTAATTCATACAGCTCCGGATTTATTTGATATCATCGGTAGTAGATGTGAAAAGGTTAGTTTTCAGTGGCATTTGATCCAGAATTGTATTAAGTAATTCATACAGCTCCGGATTTATTTGATATCATCGGTAGTAGATGTGAAAAGGTTAGTTTTCAGTGGCATTTAATCCAGAATTGTATTAAGTAATTCATACAGCTCCAGATTTATTTGATATCATCGGTAGTAGATGTGAAAAGGTTAGTTTTCAGTGGCATTTTACTATCTTATCATACATCGCTGCCATTTTAAAACATTTGTTCTACAGTTTCAAAGCATCTTACATACACATGGCCATTACTTTTGAATCTGAGGCCTTCGCACAGTCTGATACACAAAGGTTTGAGAACATTATATTAAAAGCGAATTTGAATAAAGCAAATCAGCGAGTCATCAAACAAACACAACCGTTATAAAGTCGCTGTGAAACAAATTATGAGAAACATATTTTGATGTCTTTACGCAGACATAATGTGATATCACCGAAAACTGATCGCTGTTATACCATACAAAAACATACTAGTCAAGTTGTCAGACGCACCACCTATGGATATCTGTATGAATGGACTTTGAAACAGGCACTGAATACCGTCGTTCTCGTATACTAGTTGTATTCTAGACAGCAACAGGATATGAAAGCCTTACAATCGAGGCTTTTACAATGCAAACACACTGCTGATCCATTGTTTAGATGCCTGGAAGTCAAATGGAGCATGGCTGTAACTACGTGGTGAGGCTTTAAAATCTTTTGATATTTTTTATATAACGTACTCAACCTTTTTACAGTACAAAGCTGGAAAACCGTACAGTTTCAATTTAAATGAACCGAAGACATTTCATATGAAGCACTTAAAATTTCAATAAATGTACGTCTTGTAAGTAACTATGATATTAGTTACTGCACAAAACTATGATAGGAATACTAAGCTGAAACCGAGCTACGTTTATTGTATTTTTAACATAAAAAATATAATATATGTAATACAATGAAAATAAGAATCACGCAAATGATCAGAATGTTAAACACGAAACCAACGTGTAATCACCGGTTTTTGCACGACCACCACTAAAGATCATCCTAAAGTTTATTTCATGCTTTGTATTTTTCAAAACTTTAACACAAAGTTGCACAATGAGTATCAGCACAAAGTCGCCCCTACCTTTGAGCTGACAGACAAGAGAGAAGGCAGCTAGTCAATAGCATCCAACGCTAACTTTTGGGATACACATATCTGATCCATCAGTGGGCGTTTACTGTCACTCTTGTAGTACACCCGTAACCACAAGTTGCAGAGCGCGTTTTTGCGCAAAAGACTAGGTGCTATGAACCCATGGATTCACAGTCTCAGGATATTAACCAACAACCGACCTCAAAATCTATAATAAGTACCAGTGAAAATATTCTATTTCTAAAGAAACAAATAAAGTCGATTTTACTAAAAAGCATCGGATAATAGTCTTTACATAAAATCATGTATTTTTATCTTTTTCGTGAAACATCCCGATGGCTTATAACGCTAAAAATTGGGTTTCAATATCCGTGATGGGCAGAGTGCAGATGGCCCATTGTCTAACATTTTGCTTAGCAACAGACAAAAACTATTTTATTAAATAAAGTATGACTTTAATTGTGTTATTTAGCTCCCAGTAGCACAATGGTGTGTCTGCGGGCTCACAACGTTATAAATCGTGTTTCGATGCCTATGGTGGCCAGAGAACAGATAGCGCATTTTGTAGCTTTGTGCTTCATCATTAACAAACAAACATTGTGTTATCTATGTTTAAGATTCAAAACAAGTTTTAGAACAAAGAGATGAATAATAGGAAAGAATATATGACTGTTGTAGAAAGGAGACAAACATAAAATAATCACGTATTACGTACTATCCACATATTTGATATTCATCTGATATTCCGAATTTTATACTAGATCAGTTGCATTTTTACATGAACTGAAGGTTTGGGATGTCTCTAATGTATGATGATTTTAATATTCATTCATGTTTTGGTCACAAATGAATTTATATTGTTCTGACTCGAGCTAGGATTGTGCTCTTAAAAAGTTTTGTATAGTTTATGGACTTTGACTAAACTGAGATAAATTATCAAGACTGCTGAGTATTTTTTGAGTTTTATTTTATCTATCTTTCATTCATGACCTTTATCCTTTGATTTTTTTTTCTTTTTGCACCCCTAAAAACTTTCGACGACTGTATTTTTTCTCCCCTTGCTATATCTATTCACTTACCATTTTGATGTTAACTCCTTTTCAACGGAAACATTAATTTCTACGAATCAATCATGTTATCTGAGTTATGTAGGTGTGTGCATAAAACAAACCTCAACTGCTCAATGTCCTACTGCCTGTATTAATGTAAATCCTTTGACACCGGAAACACGTACACTTGTATTCCACTGGGCACTAAACAGCAAGTCATCGTGCATTGATGAATGAACCTTGAAGTGAATAAATCTGCATTCATTCGACAATACAAACCTAGTTTACTGTGTACTTACTCCTAAGTTACCGTAGAATAATGTTACACACCAGAAATTCAATAACAGGAGTTACGATCCATTCTTTCGTTTTGATTTTTAACAGTTAAATACCTCCGCTTGTAGATTCCGCGTCGGGTGTTGCAGATCATCAGAAAAGTAGCGTTTACTATTTTTTCAGTGAGGGTCTTCAAGACATCGTACCATTCAGGACCATTTGAAGGAATAAAATATGAACATTTCTAAAGGATTCTTATGGAAAAGTTTAATGTCACCATTTAATGGAGTGATGAATTCTTGTCTCTTTTCTAGTCGTTAACAATACTTTATTAATAACAAAAGTAAAGTCTAGTATTTTATGATCACGGCTGGAAACCGTCTATATATGATTATGTTATTCATAGCAATATATTTTGTATTCATGTATATCATGAATAGTTTTGAAACGGCGTAGAATTTTAAGAAAAATATCAAGGATTGTTAGAAAAATGTCATCTATAACTTCCGGTAAGTTAATTAACATTGTTAAAGGAGTTTCTCGAATTGTCCTTCTAAATGTTAATAATCGATACTTAGGAGACACAAACACTTTGGATAATTTTGATATTTTCGTAGGTTTATGTCTCTGTCTTCTACGTTTCAGTCACGCTTTAAACAAAGCTACCAGCTGGTATGACTGTCCCACGTGCAGAGAAGACAAATTGATATGAATAATTATAATTTTGCTACAACTGTCAAGTATCACCGAAACATGGAGTTTTTCACAGCTGCGTATTCACGATCTGTCTTCCCGCTTTTCTAACATCTGCCGGTTGTTCATATTGGAACTCAACATCGATGACGTCAAGCAAGCACGGTTTTGCACAGTGACGACACACATGCACGAGCCGCACATCTGTCAGCAGGATCTGTTAAGTGCTATTTGAAATTAGATAGAACTAGTAAGATAATATTTTGTCAAAAGCAAGAATTATACCAAATGATAATATGGAAGAAGATACATGCTACTATTCTATTTGTTTTCGGAAACAAAATTAAATATAAAGCCCGATCAATGATTCGAATACCACTTGTAAACGAGTTATAACAGTTTCGGGTAACTACGTCCTTAATGATTAACCACAGGCAAGTACTAATCGAAAAAATAAAATTAGGTTTCATATAGTGGTGTGTAGTATATGTACGGTATTTCTAAATGCCTTTTGCTCAGATATTATTTCTCTTATTCATTAAGTTGAGCTTGTGCATTTCGTGTATAATTTTGAAATGTTAAATTGGGATTTACCTTTATTTGTTTGGTATTTTAAACAGCTCGTTTCGCTAAATAATTCACAAGAATAACTTATTAGCATCAATGATGCATATTCTTGAAATACCTTTATAAATATAGGACTACTGTGTGAGTAAATGACATTTCAAAATACCATACATATGAGATACAAGTTAGTTATGAGAATACATACAAATGTTTAAAATACGCTATGCCTTCACAAAATAACACTCTTGTCTAGTTAGTTGTCAATTAAATAGACACGCATTAAAAATACCAATGCTTAAACTATATTATTATTATTTTTCTGTAACTGTTTAGGCTGAAAGGCTAGTAAAAGTTGTTTATATTAGAAATATATACGAATTTAATCATTAGATTGAGCAAGTGGAAAGTTTTACTTATATGCTATTTTTTTTGTTGCTAGAAACAAAAGTTTAAGAAAAGTTATTTTCTGCATTATTCATATAAAAAAGAAAATCTTAAATGAAAGTGTAATTTATCAAACAAAACGTGAGATACAGTTTTTGGAGAACAAAAACTGTGTGATTTTAACATAAAAATAAGTTCTTCAAATTTATTACAAAGTTAAAAGAGTAACAGCATTTCATATTCACAGACGAAACGCATGAACTCAACTTACATATATATTTATAACTTATTAGGAACACTTTGTATAAAAGATTAATTTTTAACTAACAGGGATGTTACGTATCCTAGCTATGAGAGCAGTATTTGTGTAAGAATGCATACTTTTGCCTCGAAGAGAAACATCTAACGTAAAATGATCATAACTGAACTTTTATCGTTGAAACAAAAATATTAACAAAACATTGCATCTGTGTATTTTACCTTATTTTATTCGTGTCAAAATTATTACGCATTCACATCTACACGTGAAAAAGATATTTGCGAAAAACTGATTTATAATTTTGTTTCAAGATATCTGTATTCTGTGATTGGAAGTTAATGTGTGTAGGTAGGGGAGTATATGTATAATATTTAGTGAGTAGCACGAAAAATGATCACACTTACATGAAATTCAAGCTAAGCTGACTTAATCATCTTAACAATGTATATTTAAATATTCTCAGTTTCGAGTTAAACGTTTGTTTGACTTGTGTTACACGAGCTATTCAATAGTTGTCCATAGCTATATTATATCAGTGCGGTTATTCTTATTTGGCCGAGTAGTGAGATTTGACCCTCACTCTTATAACACGTCAATGGCCACAAAATTGGGGGGAGAGGGTGTTTTTTCGGCAACAGAATTCAACTATGAGCACTGAGATTTTTAGTCTGGGTATGCTAAATCCTGAACCACGCTCGGCCTAAGTTATTACGAGCTTGAGTAAGGGAAAGAAACGTACTTAACAAATTACAAAATACTTGAATTTCTTTTCTCCCAGCGCATGATGACGCATGAGATTGAAAACTAACGTCAGAGTCTTTCACTTAACAAAGATAATTGAGGCGTCTGACAGTTGTTGGAAATATCGAGGCTTTTCATAGCGTTTTTTCTAGTTGAACTTTCATTCTTAAGGTGTCTCAGATCACGTATATCTTAATGATATTGGCACTGCTGCCCTTTCTCTACAAATCAGGTTATTCAGGATAAACACTGAATGAATGTGTTCGTGATCATTAGAAGACGCTTCTTTTTAGTATGACGGAAATTCGCCGTCACATGTTCACATTTCAAAGAAACTCTGCATGTTATCTCATTATATGTATTACATTTTAAGGATATAGTTCAGTTTCAATTAGCAACGAATAATGGATAGTTAGAAGGAAGGAACAGGACTAATGAGAGTAAAAAACATACACAAATTTATATTTACCTTACAAGGCTACACTTTAAGTATTCAAGTTGTAATTCTTTACTCGTGTAAAATACAAACATTTAAAATAAATTACTATAAGACTTACTAAAGACTTTGCTTTACAACATTTATGTATTGATAGGAAAAGTGAGTCATAAGATTAAGTGAACATTATGGCAGAAACTTAAACAGAATAGTTCATCAGTAAGAAGAAGTATTGTTTCACAAAACTTCCCGTTTTTTTATAACTCTACAACACCGCAGAAAATAATTCAAATTATATAGTTTAAAACAGAAAAAAATATTGAAAACAGATGAAAGTAAATCATGGTGAATTGGTTTGTTTTTGTTGTTAAGCACAAAACCACACAATAGGCTATCTGTGCTCTGCTAATCACGGGTATCAAAACACGAATTGTAGCATTATAAGCTCTAATCCTTACCGCTGTGTCACCGGGGGCTGTGTTGGATTGGATACAAATAAAATTGTTTCGATGTCTATTTAAATATCTATAAAAATGTGAGTACATATATAGACAAGTTCGCGCTGAAATGCCTACAAATTGAGAAGTATCACACGGTGGAGTGTCTACATAATAAAATAAAACAATGCCATTTTACAATACCATTCTCGGATGTCTGAATCTACAACCTAACAATGGCGTTTTAAAATATCATTTTAAAATTTCTGATAATTAATTACATTACGTCATTTCGATCAATCTTCAAATAAAATCATAAAATATCATTCTTTAAAATTGACAAATATAATCCTACATTATCTTTCTGTGATTTGGTCAATACAATTCTGAGGCTCATTTCAGAATGTTTGCAAATTGAATTCTACAATAACATAACGGTAACTTGACAAAGAAATATAATAAGATGTCACATATACACGTACAAGTTGCAATAAAAGTTAAGAGAGCACTAATAATTAGCCCATGTTTAACCTGATTGGATATGTTTTCATTAACCACTGAATTTTGAGCTCATATGAAATAACGAATAACCTAAGATGACAGCATAAGAATTTTCCCAGACTGCTTGAAAATAGGTTTAGCCTGTATATATCCAAGGAACAATAACATTGATGAATTATTTAAAATCATTGTATATGCTTTGTTTTGATTTTGTTTCTTAATGCAAGACTACATGCGCTGTGTATGTCGCGGAGATCGAACCCCAAATTCTAATGACCAACTGACGGCATCTTTAAATATTTAAATTACATTCATTTCAAAGTAAATATACGTATTGCTCATTAAACACGAATTTCGCCATATACTTTTACTTGGTAAATGTTTAAAAGAACATAAGATGAGTAAAGGCCATTCATAATGTAACATAAGACAGTCAGCGTTTGTAAATATTTTAGTTAAGTAAAAAAAATCGCATTTTAAATTATGCCATCTAGTTAATTAACAGCAACTTTAGGATTGCGCGCGCATGTACGAAAATAAACACCTGCGCGCGCATGTACGAAAATAGACACCTGCGCGCACATGTACCAAAATAGGCATCTGCGCGCGCATGTACAAAAATAGACACCTGCGTGCGCATATACGAAAATAGACACATGCGCGCGCATGTACCAAAATAGACACCTGCGCACGCATATACGAAAATAGACACCTACGCGCACATATACCAAAATAGACACCCGCGCATGCATATACGAAAATAGACACCTACGCGCGCATGTACCAAAATAAGTACATATGCACTTATGCACATATGCGCACCTGCTCGTGTATTTACACAAATATTCACCCATGCCAAAGGCCATGTCATAGCATTTGTTGAATTTATGTCAATAAGTTTGGTATTAAACTGTAGATTATCAGTCAGATTTTATTATTATACATTATTCAATTTCTTAAGTTAAAAAGTATATATTAAAAAACACAATTAAACATCGATTTTTGTGTGTCACGTGGTATGTTGAATGTAGCACTGCTTCAAAATCCTAAGTCTATAGTTTGATACGAATTAGGAGCTCAAATTATCAATATTTACAAGCTATGATATAAAATAAGAACCTCGTATGTTTTCTTTTTTTAGATATGGCTTATATATGATATATGAATCAAACGCCTCTTTTCCCTTGGTCCCTTATATACACTTTCTTCAATATATGACATGTGAATAACCAATTGACAGCTAGTGGTTTTCTCAGCCATTTTAAAATGTTGGGAGGCCATCTCCTTCTTCAGAACCAAGATTTCAAGCAGGTAGGTTGTGTATTTAGTCTGCTCCAAATTTCATTTTTTTAAAACCAAAATACAGCTTTGTTTGGAATTTCGCGCAAAGCTACACGAGGGCTATCTGCACTAGCCATTCCTAATTTAACATTTTAATACTAGAAAGCTAGTCATCATCAACCACCACCAACGAATAGTGGGATTGACCGTCACATTATAACGCTCCATGGCTGAAAGGGCGAGTCTGTTTGGTGGGACAGGAATTCCTCAGATTGGGAGTAGAACATCCTAACCACTTGGCTATGCCAGGCCAAAATACAACTTATTTACTAAGCTTAATAAATTATGGTGGAATTCTATGGTATCCATATAATAATTTGTGATTTTTTGGTTATTCAACTGTATACATAAAACCTAAAAAAAAATATTTCATTTCATATCCTCCACGTGCAAAATTATAAAAGGCTTAGCAACCTAGGTCAAGCAGCATCTGAGTACAAAGGTCGTAACTAGAGGAGATAATTTTTTGCTTCTCTGCTTTAAGAAAATAAGTTTAATAACTTATTTCTAATAATAATAATATATATATATATATATATAATGTATAATAACGGCCAAGACACTTTATGAAAAATAAAGGTAAATTCTATATTATTAGATATGGTAACATAAGTGAACTCGCGCTGTGTCATTACAACTTCTGTAATGTTAGCCAGGCACGGCTGAAAGGTCAGTATAATAAAAATAATAAATATTTATAAACGTATAATGTTATGAGATGTATGCTATTTAGTCTAAACATTTATGCTTTCATGTTGTAATCTGTAGCCATTCTAGAATGAAAGAAGCATAATTCATATTTATTTCCTATTTTTTTATGTTGGTTACGAGATCGAGATTGGTCAAATCTATCGAACTCGTAGAAATTCGTTAATGTTTTTTTCATGAAATATTTGATAACTATCTGGACATTATAAAGATTTCGCACGTGAAATTTGAAAATTTTCTGATGCATAAAAATATTTTTAATTTTAAAATGAAAATTACTTTGGAATGCTAAAAACATTGCTTAACAAACCTTAAGAATTAATAAAAAATTTATATTTTGCATACGAAAGCATTGTAATGTTAACTGATAATCTGCCAAATTTCGTTAACATACGCTTACTAATTCAAAAGTTATAGCATGAAAACTATAACAAGCACAAAATGGTTACGAGGTCGGTCCGACGGACCAACCTTGTGCTGAAAGGGTTAATATCACAAACACAGTACTGTGTATGAGAACAAATACACAGCTTACAGAGTACCTAAAGTATTTAGCTGGGAATTACATTAAGAATCTATACTCCATACAGTGCATTGCTCAAAAACTGATGTAGTATGCACATTTTAAGATTTCATATTATATCATTGATGCTTTGTTTTGTGGCCATTTCTCCAAGATATCCACTATACTGTCTGCACGTCTAAGACTGATATGTACCTTGTGTAAATAGAGAAACTCAAATATGTATTTAGTTCCTTAAAGTATGGCCAGTTGGAAAAAAACCATAATCACAAAATCATAGGTGATGTGCTCCTGATAAACAACTGCTTGGATTTCCAAGGATATTGTCAAAATTGAAGTCGAGTGATTGTTGAATTATAGGATACCACAATGCAGGAGATACTTCAGTGTTTGCATGATAAAATCACTGGAAGAAACAAAGTAGTGTCATTCCCTGTTGCAATTGTGAAAAAAAACATATTTTCTGGTCTTAATAACATAAACATATTGTATGATGATGTAGACATACTATCACACGCGCCCCCTAAAGGAAAAATTTTGCATGCACATCAGAAAATATTCAAGGAAAGTTATAGGTTCTGCCAAAATGTGAAAGAAGTAATCAGCATACTCTAGTCATTATCAGTTACTTCAACAATTGAGTCAAAGCTTATTTGTTGGTTGAAACGTTAGCACACTTTAGGGTTAAAAGCTTTAGTTACTAGTTTTAAAGTATTTGGATAAATTTCAGTTATTGATATCAGGTGTTGGTTTGCAATTTTAACGTTACTATTTAAAGTCATGATTCTTAACTACCGATTAGAGTTTTTCTCATCCTGAGAGCATACAGCACTTCAACATGGACGATACTTTATTTCTGGGAATTATGTTAGAAGGACTATTGGACCAGCTACTAATTCCAAAAACTTTGAAAGTAGTGATCTACAGCGGACCATGATAGCCTTCTGCCATCACTCAAAAGCTATATTGTAAACATAGATATATATATAATCTGTGTTTTGGTATCACTTTCATATGTAATCTATTTAGACTCATTCTGAAATAAATTTCCTATTCAATATATTTTCACTTACTTTGCCTAATTTTTTATCATGTTTATTTGCTTTCTTTTGTACTTGAATTTTGTTAAATTTACCGAGTTTCATAATTATTTAATAAGTGTTGTATTTTGTATTTTGATTAATCCTTATTGTTCTAAATTTTTACTCGAGATTTTACTTCGTATTTTCATTTTCATATTTTAGTTGATGACTTTTATCTAAATTTACCACTATTTTGATTGTGCAATCAACTTATTTATTCTGATTTGATCTTCCTTCATTTAGTTCATTTTTTCTTTAGTGCATCTTACAGTTATCTTTGCATTTTTATTTTATTTCAATTACAGTTATCTTTGCATTTTTATTTTTTTTCAATTATTCCATTTAGAATTAATGTCATTTTGCTTTTATTATGTCTGTATTTCTGGTTTATTACATTGAGTCTACTTAATTTGAAATTCTTTAGTTGAGTTTCTTTTAACAGCTGTTGGAGCTATTATTTACCTTTTGTTGCCTAGTGCAACTATCTTCGTGTGTGTAATCTAAAAAGATGATTATGAAACTTTTAGTTCTAGCTTTAGTATGGGATGGATTAGTAACAGATATTTTTGAAATGTGATGGTGAAAAAGTAGTAATTCATCAGAAGTTGGGTTGGAAGAACGTGTTTTATATATCCTGACATAAAAGTGACGTTTTTCTTAAATAATGATAGTAATAATAAAAATGACACCAGCAGTAATTCAAAATAAGAAAATATTTTATTAGATAAAAATCGTTAACATATAAGTTTACTATTTTTTTCTCATTTTGTATTGTTTCTGGCGTCATTTTTACCGGCACTATTTTTTCCTAGACTCCACACAACTGGCCATAAAAGATTCTACAGCTACAACAGCTTTTCCAAAAGCAATAATGATTCAGGTGCACAATATAGTTTTTAGAAACATATGGAAATGTGTTTCTTGTTTTGTTTTTGTTTTTCAGAAATATTTGAGAATTCTTAAAGAGAAAAAAAATAAAAACTATGAACAGGTTCAACAAAAAACTTTCCAGTTTTTAATTTGAAAATATATAAAGAATGTTTATAGTTATGATCTTATAACCTATTGTATTTTCATGTTTACACATTTAGATTTATGTTTACAGTTATGGTTAATTGGACCTTACTTTTTGATTCGCTTGTTTCTAAAGTACGTATTTTGTGAATAATTCTAAAAATGGATCCAAATAATGTTTCAGGAACTTTTCATGTGATACTAATAAGTTTATACAGCCATTTTAACTAAATGATACTTAATAATCACGCCCAACAAAAGAATTCTCCTGCATGTGGTCACCGAAAGTTCGATTGCATCTGCTGACCTAAGCCTTGATCGGTTTTGGGCGAGAGCATCTAAAAAGACATAAGAGGCTTACCCAGCATACTGGGATCCACTCTTAATAAGTCGTAAACATGTTCATTTCATGATATCCGTCACGTGAATTCTCACAACTTTTGCTCACACCCATGTAAAATTACTATTGTGTAGAAGAGGCAAAGGAATAATACAATCTCTACAGAAAAAAATTATTAGGTCTACTTTTTCCAGCGAAATCTATATGGATCGAACTTAATAAACACAATTTGAGATTATGTTTTCTGTTGGATTGTATTTCCACTACAAATTCCATACAATTGAGTTTGTCGTTCTATCTATATTTGTGCTTGAGAAAATGTGCGTTCAAATCATAAAGTATATTATTCCATAGATTCACATGTGTTTATAAAAATGTGTGTGTGGGTATGTATAATTTTTACATTTCCTTATTTTCATGATCGTGAGCAATTCCCATTTAATTTGTAGGGTATTGAATATTTATTTTTCACTCTTCAACTCGAACCTTAGATTTTGACTTTTTCCCAGAAAATGAATGTCCTCACACCTTCTTACCTCTTAGCAGAATAAGTAGCATTGGTCTAAGATAAGTGATTTTTTTCCTTTTTTACATTTTGTTACTTACCTTCGTACATTCTGTCTCCTTTATTCAAAACTGGTAGTACTTAGGGAACGTGGAGTTGAGCATGTTCCGCTCGTGCAGTACCCTCGCGCATTTAAAGGAGTAGCACTGTGGCGCCTATTCTGCATACCACTCTATGAGAACAACAACAAGAAGAAAATAGCTGCCTGCTGTACATTAGCTGTAGTATGTATATCAGTTAATCACCAGAGTTGATGATCAAAACGTTGGTTCGGCGATGTGCATGTCATTTCCACTACCGACGGGAGTCTCAGTAATTCTAACGAATATTTTCAAGCAGTAGTAAAAGTAGAACCAAGGTTCAGAAACTTGGTCTTGAAATACAAATGTCTAAATAAAATTGTATTATGTTTTTTGTTTTTTGAAATTTGAAACTTATCAGAAAGATACTTGGTTTTGTTGGCGCTTTTCTGTTGTTTTTTATCATTGACTTTTCACATTTTTAAGAAATGCGTCATTCTTCACAATCACTCACTGTGTACCGTCTAGAATATTAAGAGACTGAAAAAGAAAAACAACCCGAAAGAAAATGAAAGACCAAAATTCTAATGCCTTTTGTTTTTGAGTGGTGAATGCATTAAGTTCTTGTAAATAGACGCGTGAATGAGTTGTTTTGATGACACAATGTCTAACATTGGTTTATGTGCCTCACATTTTGTTTTTTTATTTATAACTATAGTTTATTGTCTAAAACGTTCATATTTTTCCATTACATTTAAAACGGTGAGATATTTATATTAAAGTTATATAGACAACGGCAATAACGTTCTTCATGATATTGTTTACTTCATTGTTGTAGACATTGAATATATGCGTTTTTTCTTTAACACTGATATTATGATACTTACACCAACATTGTCAGCTGAGATATAATTTGTAGGAGAAGCTCCTGGATTTTTCTAAAGTGAAAATTCAAAAATATATGGCCTGGATTCTGCTTAAGTTTTACAGCACACGTAGTAAAAACGTAAAACTGGTACTTTATTAAAATGATTTTAACTTTATACACAAGTGCCAAAATAATATAATAATTGGTACTTTATTGTTAGATTCTTCTAATCCCTTTGGGATGGGGGCAACTGCCCATTCTGCGTTCCCAACAAGGTGGCGCCCCTGTCTCATAATGAATACTTAAGTCAGCAGATGATTCAAAACGATAAACATAACAAAAGCCTTAAGTGCAGAAAAAGAATTTTCCGGTTTAACAAGAAGTTATGACTTCTTCTGCTTTTAACGTTACTGATGAAATTCAATGATCTCATAGTTTTGGCATTTGTTTTTTGAATCGTACTTTTCCCGTCGATTGCATGAAAACTGTTAACTTCTGGACGGATTTTCAGGTTGAGAAAGTTGTATAGCGCGAATGGCATGGTGTCTGTATATTCAGTAGCCCACGGAGAACAGAGATAGAGTATGATAACATTTTATTTTCATCATTTGTGATTATCCATTATATTAGGAACGATGTCGAATGAAATTAACATAGTCAATAATACTAGATCCTTTTTAGTATTTTACCAATTTTATCGATAGTATCGTTCATGAAATGAAGTGTCATAGTAAATAACTTATCACCTCCCTGAATTGTAGAGGTAAAAAAAGTCTACGTTTTGTATTTCGCATCTAAGCAACCAGATGACACAATGTATTTAGAAGATCACTACTTCGGACAAAAACTCAAGGAAGAAATCATTAACAGGAGAAAATGTAACATTTAACTGAAGTCAGCTTTAACCCCTGGTGACGAAATGATTCACATATCAAAAGTTTTATAGCTATATAGTTTTTTTTTACCTAACTCTCGTAAAAGCAGACTTGAATAATATCATTATGAACAGATAGACGAAAACGTCCTTTTATTAAGGCTGATTTTTGTAACTCAGTACTTTTGTCTTGGTATAATGGACGAAGCATGTTTTCATATTTTGTACAGCCGTATTAAAAGTTTTGTAAAACATCTCTTTTTTCGAAATTTGAAGATAATTAATTTTTGAATAGTGTCACCTTGGTTTGTTTATTCGTTTATTTTAGAACAAAACCACGTTAAACTACCTGCTGTGTCCACCGCGGGGAATCGTACCCAAACTTTTAGTGTTGTAAGTTCGCAAACTTACCGCTGTCTCATCAGGGGACATCAGAACGTGAAAGAGTGTAATATAATAGCTTTATTTTAACTTGTGTTTCTTTCGACTTTCTTGGCGTAATGTTTAAGGCTATTACTTCAGTTATAAGCTTTGCATATTTTCCTATAAGATTCGATTTGCATTTGCAACATTTTAAACTATTCTCCATCTGAAGCAATAGATTACATGTAAGTCACAAAAACCCTTGATTTCACACATTCATTTCAAGAAAGAGAAAAGAGCCTTACTCAGGTATTTTGGGTTACAAATGTATATTGATTTTCTTGTTTTACTAGATTTTCGGTTTCCTGGGTAATCCCAAAATTGTATACACTCTAAAACACGAAACAAAAACAAAACACTTAAGTAAGAACTTGGAGCATTCTAAAAACTACAACTAAAAAACGTGTAAGTAATAAATTTACCAAAGACAGATGGACACTTTACCTTTCAGCTTTTACTTGTCAGTAAGGAGAAAAAATAAGGTAAATTGCCACGCAGTTTTCAAAATACTGTAAAGAAGTTTTCTGACAGTTATTTTACATACATTCGGAGAAACTTTAAAACTACAAATAAAGTAATTTTCAGATCTTAGTCTATTATTTTTTATTTATAAATAACGAAAGAGTTGTATGTGAAAATGGGATATTCGCAATTACGACAGACATATAGGTGAGAATTGACCGGCATATTTGTATTTCTAACGTAATATATGTGTAATCCATGTATTCCTTGATTGAATGATGTTGTTAAGTAGATCTGCTAAGCTATGTAACTTGATATAGCAAATGTTCTTCAGGTAGGTCCTGCAGAATATGTGAAAGAAAGTAGTGATATAGCAAAAGTTATTCAGGAAGGTCCTGCAGAATATGTGAAAGTAGTGATATAGTAAAAGTTATTCAGGAAGGTCCTGCAGAATATGTGAAAGAAAGAAGTTATATAGCAAATGTTCTTCAGGAAGGTCCTGCAGAATATGTGAAAGAAAGTAGTGATATAGCAAATGTTCTTCAGGAAGGTCCTGCAGAATATGTGAAAGTAGTGATATAGTAAAAGTTCTTCAGGAAGGTCCTGCAGAATATGTGAAAGTAGTGATATAGTAAAAGTTCTTCAGGAAAGTCCTGCAGAATATGTGAAAGAAAGTAGTGATATAGCAAAAGTTCTCCAGGAAGGTCCTGCAAAATATGTGAAAGAAAGTAGTGATATAGCAAATGTTCTCCAGGAAGGTCCTGCAGAATA
>NW_013666634.1:72893-76357 GCF_000517525.1 Limulus polyphemus | reverse complement strand
GTAAAAGTTCTTCAGGAAAGTCCTGCAGAATATGTGAAAGAAAGTAGTGATATAGCAAAAGTTCTCCAGTAAGGTCCTGCAAAATAAGTGAAAGAAATAGTGATATAGCAAATGTTCTCCAGGAAGGTCCTGTAGAATATGTTAAAGAAAGTAGTGGTATAGCAAATGTTCTCCAGAAAGGTCTTGCAGAATATGTGAAAGAAAGTAGTGATATAGCAAATGTTCTCCAAGAAGGTCCTGTAGAATATGTTAAAGAAAGTAGTGATATAGCAAATGTTCTCCAGAAAGGTCTTGCAGAGTATGTAAAAGAAAGTAGTGATATAGCAAATGTTCTCCAGAAAGGTCCTGCAGAATATGTGGAAGAAAGTAGTGATATAGCAAATGTTCTTCAGGAAGGTCCTGCAGAATATGTGAAAGAAAGTAGTGATATAGCAAATGTTCTCCAGGAAGGTCCTGCAGAATATGTGAAAGAAAGTAGTGATATAGTAAATGTTCTCCAGGAAGGTCCTGCAAAATATGTGAAAGAAAGTAGTGATATAGCAAATGTTCTCCAGTTAGGTCCTGCAGAATATGTGAAAGAAAGTAGTGGTAACAGGTATAGACCATTTGAGATTGAAATTCTTGAGTGGATACAAAGAAAAATACAGCTGGATTGATATTTGCATTTCTCATTTTAGTTTCTAGGTGATTTACCATGGCGTCGATTTTCTTCTGTACAATTTCTAGGGCTTCATTGATCTTTAACCATCATCTTTAACATACCGGAAACAGGACTCATCTGAAAAGATGACATGTCGCCAGTGTCCTAACTGTAACTTGGTAACTGTAAGTTGGTATGCTGTCTTGCTCAAGTAACATGGTGATGGTGGTGAATTCTGGTTAATATCGGTTTGCAGATAGCCCTTCTTGCAAAATAACTGTGTTTGATCAGTATCCTATTCACTGCTGTTCTGGTTACCCTGGAACGAATGTGTTCATGCCATTCCTGTCGTAAGGTGTTGCAATACTACTTTCGACCTTATCGTGTTACCTGATCAATACACAGTAATCTCGGACAGTAGTTTTTCGTCGTATGCCAGTATACTTTCGTGGAACAACGTTTCCTTTAGTACGATGCCGTTTCAGGATTCTGGATACAGTACACTAGTGGTACCCTACTGTTCTGGCAATGTCCGTTTTCTTCATACCATTTCTGGACAGTCGAACAATTTCACGCCCTATAACTTCTGGCACGTGACAAGGCATGACTCTACACCAAGTACAGAGAAATTGGCTGAACAAAGTGTTGATCTGGTTCGAAAAATATTACACCAAACACACACCCTTTTATACAAAACACGTGTGTATGTGTGTTTTGATGAACGAATGCTCAAAACAACTAATACAGACCAGAATAACAACTCATACATGTTTGTCCGAATATATGCTACCTTCTCTATTAGCATTTACTCAAAAACTACTCCATGCATGTAGACAATAACATCAATATACAACATTATGCAAACATTATGGCCAAGACTGTAGTGTAACACAGTGTCTATTTAGATGTACAATAAAGCACAATATTAAAGGAGAAGAACCAGAAATACAGTGTTAACAATGGACCGCACGAAACACACTGTTGGTATCGAAAATATTCAAACACTGCGTTATAGTGAAATAACTCAAAATATACATTGTTAATACTTATGTAAGTTTCAAGATAGTATTTAAAGTAACGCAGTAACTATTGGATTAGAGGTTTAATTAAATTTAGTGTCATAAACACAGAATTAGAGAGGTCGTATAGTGCTTGTTTGTGTGTTTGTTTTTAATTATGCACAAAGCTACACAAGGGCTATCTGTGTTCTGTCCACCACGGGTATCGAAACCCGGTTTCTAGCGTTGTAAGTACGCAAACATACCGCTGTGCCACTGGGGGGCATCGTATAGTGCATCTTAGTGGCTACTGAATTAGAAGTCTACTTTAATGTTGTGTATAGTAAATACTGGATTAGAGAACTTATTAAACATTGGTTAGGGCAACTGTATTTAAAAAACAAAACAAAAACTTATGCGCACATGGACTAAATGGCCAAGTCAAAGAGCTCTAGGTTTCAAGTATAACTGCCCCAGATTTTCAACTACTGACCAAAAGGAGAACATGCAGTCCGCAGCACAGCATCCGCCATCACAAGAGTTTTGTCCGTTCTTTGAACTGAATAACGAGGTTAAATATCCCTTTTGTAACGCGCCCACAGCCGGAAAAATGAAAGAGAGATTCCACGGTATTAAGTCTCAAACAATAGGTCTGCAGCCTGGTCATACCAGGCCCAGTAAATAATGGAATAGTGAATTTAAGTATTATATTATGACGAATATCAGATTGGAAAACTAAATTCAAACGGTAAATACTAAATTAAAAACAAACGTACATTATAATATCAGATAACGGTTTAGACTATTGAATAAAAACAACAGAATTTAATCTTTTAATGGTACAGTGTTCTAATAGCAGCTGACAAAGCACTGCTAAATACTACTGCGTGTTGTTTATTTCCGTGGAATAAAAGTATTTACTAGAAAGTTCAAAATATAATAACAGTCTTATTCAATCACTGTGATTAAGTGTTCCAGCACCATATGGTACGGTATAACCGGTATCTAACTCTATATTTTCTTCAAAGTGAAACGTTTTATCTGCAACTGGCAAAGTGCAATTTCCAACAGACCCTATTCCTTCTTCACGGAAAAGTTTTTACCTGCATCAATCTCAGTACCAATGATAACCTATCTCATGCCATCTTCAGGATAATGTATTTGACTGTAATAATGGGCATAATACGGTCATAAACACATATTTTACTTTTCTAATTTCAGGTAAAACACCATTGGAAATATTTTACACAATATAAAATATCTCTTGTTTTTTTAGCGTTGATAACTGATATTTTCAAGTTTTGAACAACTCGACTTTCAAGATCTACATATCTACATGTGCCGATGTTTCCATTTATCAACGTTATATTTTAAGATCTGTGCAAGAACTCAGCTAATAGATGATTCCGCATATAAAAGCTATCTTCAAGTTTTGTGCACCAAAAAACTTTTCAAATAGCCCATTGTGTAGCTTTGTGTTTAACAACAACCAAACAAAGGCTGTGGCACAACAACTTATTAAATAAGTTGGTTCTCTCGAATTATCAGATTTTGTTAGAAGAAGGATAGTTGGTCAAGCAGATGGAGGGATAAGTCAGCGACAAGTTTCGCAGAATTTGGGAATCCCGCTTTCGACAGTCAACAGAATCATCGTGCAGTTCAGGAAACACGGCAAGGAAACAACTGCGCAGCGTCCAGGTCGTCCTGGTCCATCGGAGAGGACAAAAAGGGTTGTCAAGAGGAGCATCGAAATGGATCCCAGATTAACGACTGCAGAAGTGGCCAAAGCTGGTGGGATGAGCCCGAAATCTGTTCAACGGATTCTC